>NC_092278.1:8110523-8215802 GCF_036320965.1 Panulirus ornatus | reverse complement strand
TATATTGTAATGCCGATGATATTTTATTATGATAATTTTGTCATGTTGACTAGAATTTCATGACATCTATAATGTTTTGACAGGTACAGTTTCATGATTGTTACATTGTTTTATGGTCTATACTGTCAAGGTGTCTATATTATAATGATATATCCTGTCTTGGTCACTATTTTGTCATAGAGACTATGTTATCCTGCCGGCTATATGTTTGCTATGATTGAAAAGCGACTATTTGTCACAGTATCTATATTGTCATGTAGTTATACTGCCATACTGAATATGATTTGTATATTTCTTTTTTGCTTCTTTGACTGTATTGTCACATCAGTTATATGATCACTGTGGTTATATTGTTATAGTGAATAAACTGCCGTCAAGACTATATTATCATAATGGCCGGATTATCATGTCAGATTGGTTGACATGGAGGCTATATTTTCATGATATTTATATAGTCATTGCAAGTTTATTATCAAGGTGACTAATGACATGGTGATGACTTGTATCGTGACATTATTATCACGGTGGCTGAACTATGATGGTGGCTATATTCTCGTTTGATGTATTTTCAATGTTGCTCTTTTTTGAATATGGCTTTGTTGTCAGTGTAGCTATAGTGTCGTGGGGAACATATTTTCATAGTGGCAGAATTGTCATTATGACCATACCGTCATTTTGGCTATCTTTTCATTTTAGTTACATTACTATACTGTATATATCGTCACCTTAGCTATATTGGCAAGGTGATCTTTTTTATAGGTGATATATTGTCATTATTTAACTCATGCATACTTTGTCATAAGCGAAATATTATCATGATAATTATATTTCTATGGTGAAAATCTTGTCATAGCGACTATATTATCATTATGACCTTGATATCACAGTGGCTATATTGCCAAGATAACTATATTGTCATGGTGACTTTTTTTCATAATTTTTATAATGTCATAATGTCTGTATTTTCGTAGAAGCTTTTTGAATGGTGTTGATATTGCCCTTGAGGATATACCATTTTGAAAGAGAAATTGTCATTTTGATTAAATTATCAGCTGACTACATTGCCATGATATGCTATACTGTTATGGTTTCAGTACTGTCATGGTAATTCTTTTATTACTGTTTCTACATTGCAATGGAAACCAAAATGGTAGGTTGATATATTTTCATGGTAGGATAATTTTATCATGGCGATTATATTGCATTTCTGAGTATATTGTCATGGTGACTATGTTGCCATAATATCTATATTGTCATATAATTTTGTCAAATTGATGGCAATATTATCTTAGAGACGCTACTGTCATATTATCTATATTGTTACGGTGGTTGTATTGTCAACATGACTATATAGTCATGTTGGCTACATTGTCGTTAAGATCACATTGTTATGGTAACTATATTACCATAGTGGCTGTATTGTTAAATCACTAAATCCCCATAATGGCAATTTGTCATTTTTGTTATATAACAAGGAGGTGACTGTCTTTTCATGTTGGCAATATTGTCAGAATAGCTGTATTGTCGAGTAGTGGGTATATATATTTCCTTTCTAGCGGTATATTATCATGATGGCAATAATAACTTTTTGGCGATATTGGCATGGCGATATAGTGTTTGAGCAGCTAAACTCTGTTGTGGATATTTTTCAATTGTATATTTTATCATAGTAGGTTATTATATTTTCATGGTAGCTACATTGTCCTGGTGAAGACATTGGCATGAGGGTTGTATTCTTACTTTCAATATAATGCCGTCCTGGCTACATTATCTTGGTCGCTATATAAACTTGATGGCTATATTGTTGTGTTTAATTTTGTCTTTCGGGATATATTTTGTAATTAGTGACAATACTGTTGTGATTATATGATTATGATAATATTTTCATTAAAACTTATGTGGTATTGTAAGTGTAAGTGAATGGATATCATCTCATCATGTCACTTAAATTGTCATGGTTTTTACACTATGATCTTGTTAATGTCAACTTCCTGACTATATAATCATGATTGGTGTATGATTATGGTAACTATATTGTAATGTCGTTTTATTTCATTGTGATAATTTTGTCTTGTTGACTACAATTTCATGACAGCTATAATGTTATGAGCATATCATGATGTTAAATCCTGTCTGAGTCACTGTTTTTTCCCAGATACTATATTGTCCTGGAGTCTATATTTTTGCTGTGATCCGAAAACGACTATCTATTAACAGTATCTATATTGTCAGGTGGTTATATTGCTATTGTGAATGTAAGTTGAATGTTTTTATATTTTTGCTTTGATTATATTTTCATATCAGTTATATGATCATGGTAGCTTTATTGTCATAGTGAATAGATTGTCGTCGTGACTATATTTTCATAAAGGCTAAATTTTCATAGGAAATATCTTGACATGGGGGCTATATTTTCATGATATTTATAAAGTCATTGTAAGATTTCTGTCAAGGTGACTCTATTGTCCTGTTGATTGAGTTATATCGTGATATTATTGTCTAGATGGCTGTATTGTCATGGTGGCTATATTGTAGTTTGCTGTATCTTAATTTTACGCTTTTGTGAAGATAGCTTTACTGTCAGTGTACCTATAGTGTCATTGAGAATATATTTTCATAGTGGAATTATTGTCAGTATGAACATACTGTCATTTAGGCCATCTCCTTATTTTGGTTACATTTCTATCTTATATATATCATAACCTTGGCTATATTAGCAGCGTGATCTTTTTTTAGGGTTGCTATGTTTTCATTTTTTATTCATGCATTTTTTGTCGTAAGTGATACATTATCATGATAACTATAACATTCCGGTAACTATATATTGGCATTTTGACTATATTGTTATTATGAAAATGATATCATGTTGGATATCTTGCCAAACTAACTTTATTGTCAGGGTGTGTATTTCATCATGATGGTTATAATGTCATGGTGACATTTTCACGGTAGCTTTTATATTGGTGTTGGGTTTGCCCTTGAGCATGTATCATTATGAAACGAGATTCTCATTTTGATTAAATCATTAGGGGACTACATTGTCGCGATATGCTATATTGTTATGGTTTCAGGAATGTCATAGTATATGTATTATTATGTTGGCTATATTTCAATGGAAGCCATAGTGGCACAGTGGCTATATTTTCATAATATAATCATTTTCTTATGTCGATTATATTCCACTTGCGTGTATATTGTCATGGTGACTGTTGCCATAATATCTATACTGTCATTTGATTTGTTGAATTGGTGGCTATATTGTCATAATGTAATGTCATGGTTCCTGTATTGTCTTGGTGGATGTATTGTCATAGTGTCTATATGGTCATGGTAGTTATATTTCCATTGAGATTACATTGATATGGTAACTATATTGCCATGGCGTCTAGATTGTTAAATGAATATATTGCCATGATGGCTACTTGTTATTTTTTGTTATATTACAAGGGGGTGATTGTCTTTTCATTTTGCCTATATATCAGGGTACCTATATTGTTATCATAAGATTACAGTCATAAAGACAATATAGTCGCCATGCCAATATTTTCACCTTAATGATATGGGTATCATAATAATATATCGCTTATAACAGAATATGCACGAATAAAAAATGACAATATACCACCTATAAAAAAAATCACCTTCCCAATATAGCCAAGGTGACGATATATATAACATAGCAATGTAACCCAAATTAGAAGATAGCCAAAATGACTTTATTTCATAATGACGATTGCGTCACTATGAAAATTTGTTCCCAATGAAAGTATAGCTACACTGACATTAAAGCCATATTCACTAAATAGTAACATTGAAAACGAGTCAAACGACATTATAGCCACCATGATTGTACAGCCACCATAACAATAATGTTACAACATAAATCAATCACTTTGATATTAGAGAAAATTTGAAAATTTTTTACAATTACCATAAAAGAATCATGAGAATATAGCATCCATATCAACATATTTCCCATGACAATTTAGCCATTATGATAGTATAGTCACAACTACAATATATTCACTATAACAACAAAACCTCCATGGCCATATAACAGATATAACAATATAGTCAACGCAATATTAAAGAAACATTCAGAATATGTTCACAACGTCAATATAGCCACCTGACAATATAGATACCGTGACAAAATAGTCGCTTTCGGATCATAGGAAACATATAGCCTCTAAAGAATATAGTGTCCAGGAGACAATAGCGTCCAAAACAGAATTCATCAATACTATACAGCCGCCTTGACACTATAGCCCATAAAACAATGTCAGAACCATGAAAATGTACCTGCCATACCAATATAACTACTATCAAAATGAAGTCAACATACGAAAATGATCAAAAAAGATATTGTCATTACTATATAGTTACAATAATCATACATTAATGATGAAAAGGTAATCAGCATTTTCACATGAGCACCATCACCGTTTAAAAGCATGACAGACTAAGTTACATGATGATATGATATCCAGACAGATACACTCAAGATGCCAAATAAGCCGTCATAGAAATATTATCATAATCCTATAATGACAACCAAATTGTAGGTAAAGACAAAATATATCCCCAACGATGAAATTGACCGTAGCAATATAGCCATCAAGTTGATATAGCGACCAAGATAATGTAGCCAGGATGGCGTTATATTGAACATAACAATACACCCGCCATGCCAATATCGTCATCTTTACAAGTAGCTTGCATGAAATATAGTAATCTTGACAATGTAGGTACCATGATAATGTATTCCCATGAGAAAATGTCCCAAACCACAGTTGGGCTGCGAACACTATATCACAATGCTAATCTTGCCAAAATTCTTCATTATAACCATCATCATGAAATAGTCACCATGACACTATAGTCATCTTAGCAATATAGCCACTAAGAGATTATAGTCATAATGTCAACATTGTCACAATGACAATATAATGTCACCTTAATAGTAAAGTTATCACGATAATGTATCGCTTATGAAAAAATATGCATGACTAAAAAAATGACAATATAGCAACTATAAAAGAGATCACCTTGACAATATAGCCAAGGTGACGATATGTAGATCTTCGCAATATAACCAAAATGAGCAGATAGCCAAAATGACGGTATGTTCATAATGACAATACTGCTGCTATGAAAATATATACCCCATGACACTATAGCTACAATGACAATAAAGCAATCTTCACAAAAGAGTAACAGTGAAAATTCAGCAAACGACTATATAGCCACAATGAAAGTACAGCCACTATGACAGTAATGTCACTATATAATTCACTGAGTATATAAACATCATGAAAATAAGGCTTTCATGTCAACATACTTACCATGACAATTTAGCCAATATGATAATATAGTCAAGACGGCAATATATTCACTATAACAATATAGCCATGATCATGTAAGTGATATGACAATACAGTCAACGCAACAATAAGGAAGCCTTCAAATTATATTAATCATGGCAATTTAAGCACCTGACAATATTGATGCTGTGACAAAATAGTCTCTCTCGGATCATAGCAAACATATAGGCTCCAAGACATTATAGTGTCCATGACAAATTAGCGACCAAGACAAGATTCTTAATAAAGATATAGTCACCTTGACAGTATAGCCGATAAAACAATGAAACAACAATGAAAATGTACCTGCCATAACAATATAGCTACCATGAAAATGCAGGATACATGACAAAATTGTCACAATTAAATATAATCGCAATTACAATTTAGTTATCATAATCTTATATCAATCAAGATAATATCATCAGGAGGCTGACATAAACAACATCACAGTATAAAAACCATGACAATATAGTGACATGATAATATGATATCAATACACTTGCACTCACATTACCAAATAAGCCGCCATGAAGATATTTTTATCATGATCATATGATTAAAACAAAATTGTAATTAATGACAAAATATATCCCCAACGACAAAATTAACCATAGAAGTATAGCCAGCAAATAAATATAGCGACCAAGATAATGTAGTTAGGATGTCATTATATTGAAAATAACAATACAGCCACAATGGCAATATCGTCAACATGACAATGGAGCAACCATGAAATATAGTAACATTGACAATGTAGCTAATATGATATTGAAATCCCTTGGAACATATCCACAATAACAGTTTATTTGCTAAGACATTATATCACCATGCCAATATCGCCAAAATGATAGTCTAGGCATCATGGCAATATACCACCAGAAAAAGAAAATAAGAACCACAATGATATAGCTAACTTAACAATATAGCTACCATGACATTATATTCAATATGAAAAGACAGTCATCTCCTTACAGTATAACAAAAATGAAAAATAGCTATCATGGCAATGTAGTCACCTATCAATATAGTCACCATGGCAATATAGTTACCATAACCATGGAATCATAACTGGAATATAGCCAACATGACTATATAGTCAAGATGACATGCAACCATCATGACAATACAGGCAACATGCCATTAGAGTCTCTACGACAATATTGCAATCGCTTCAACAAATTAAATGATAATATAGATATTACTGGAACACAGTCACCATGACAGTATTATCACAAATGCAATATAACCGCGGTAACAAAATTATCCTATCATGAAAATTTAGCCACCCTGCCACTGCAATACAGCTAACATAATAATACATTCACCACGACATTACTGAAACCATGACAATATAGCATATCATGACAATATAATCACCTGATGACAGTCGCGCACCAGGTACCGACGTGTACGGAGCTGCTATCGTCTTTCAAAGCTAGGTTGTAGGTATTCCTCCCTGCGTTGTCACTACCCTTGCTTTGTTTTGAAGGTTTTAGCTTATATGATTATGATTGGTGTATGGTTATCGAAACCATAATGTGATATCGTATGTATTTCATTGTAATGAATTTGTCACAGTAACTATATTTTCATGTAAGCTATATTGTTATGGTAGGTACATTTTCAAGGTTGTTCCACTGTTTTATTGGCTATACTGTCAAGGTGACTGTATTGTGATGATAAATCCTGTCTTCTTCGCTATTTTGTCGTAGAGACTATATTCTCTTGGACGCTATATGTTTGCTATGATCCAAAAATGACTATTTTGTCACAGTATCTATATTTTATGTGCCTGTATTCTCAGAGTTGATATAATTCATAAATGCGTTTATTGTTGCGTTGACTATATTGTCATATCATTTATGTGATCATGGTGGCTTTATTGTTATGGTGAGTATATTAGCGTCTTGACTATATTATTAGAATGGCCAAACTGTCACTTTAAAGATATTCATATGGAGGCTATATTTTCACGAGAAATATATCTATATGGACGCTATATTTTAATGATGTTCATGTACTCATTGTATATTCATTATCAAGGTGACGCTAATGTACTGGCGATTGATTTATATCGAGAGATTATTGTCATGGTGGCTGTACTGTTTTGATGGCTGTATAGTAGTTTGCTATTTTTTCAATAGTACTCTTTTTGTGAAGAAGGCTTTATTGTCAGTGAAGCTGGAGAATCGTGGGGAACATATTTTCATAGTTGCAGTATTGTCATTATGAACATACCGTCGTTCTGGTTATCATCTCTTTTTCTTTACGTTGCTATGATGTATATATCGTCACCTTGACTATAGTGGCAAGGTGATCTTTTTTATATGTTCTATACTGTCTTTTTCTAATCATGCATATTTTGTCATAAGCGATATATCATTTTGATAACTTAATTATTAAGGTGACAGTATTTTGATAGCGACTATATTGTCATAATGACTATAATATCTGAGTGGCTATATTGCCATGCTCACTATTTTATCATGATATTTATGTCATAGTGACTGTATTTTCATGGCAGCTTTTTAATGGTGTATAAAATTTTGTCCCTGAGGTTATACAATAATAGAAGCGAAATTTTTATTTTTCATTAAATGATCAAGTGACTACATTGTCATGATATGCTATATTGTTATGGTTTCAGTACTGTCGTGGTGAATGTTTTGTTATTGTGGCTATATTGTAATGGAAGCCATAGTGGCAGGGTGACTATATTTTCATGGTAGGATCATTTTATTATGACGATTATATAACATTTCTGAGTATATTGTCATCGTGATTGTGTTGCCATAATATCTATATTGTCATTTAAGTTGTTGAATTAGTGGCAATATTGTCTTAGAGACTGTATTTTGATGTTTTCTGTATTGTCATGGTAGTTGTATTGTCATCGTGACTATAAAGACATGATGACTATATTGCCATTAAGAATACATTGCTATGGTAATCATATTGCCATGATGGCTATATTGTTTGGTTACCATATTGCCATGATGGCAATATGCTTAGTTACCATATTGCCTTGATGGCTATTTGTCATTTTTTTATTCTTTTATATTTCAAGGAGGTGGCTCTCTTTTAATGTTACCTATATTGTCAGAGTAGTATATATTTTAAGTTTAGCTATATCGTTGTGATGAGTATTTTTTCTGTTGATATATTGCCATGATTGCTATACTAACATTTTAGAGATATTGGCATGGTGATATATCGTCTTAGCAGCTAAACTCTTGTTGTGGCTATCTTTTGGGTATTTTCTATCTTGAATATTTTGCCATGGCAGCTACATTATCAAGGTTACTATATTTTCATGGTAGCTATATTGTCATGGTGACGATATTGGCACGATGGCTCTATTGTAATTCTCAATACAATGCTCGCTACATTATCTTGATCGCTATAACAAGTTGATGGCTATATTGCTATGATTAATTTTGTCGTTGGGGATATATTTTTCACTACCTACAATATTGTTCTGATTATATGATCATGATAACAATATATTCATGGCGGCTTCTTTCGTATTGTAAGTGTATGTGTATGGATATCATATCATCATGTCACTTATACTGTCATGGTTTTTATATTGTGATATTGTTTATGTCAACCTGCTGATTATATGATCATGATTTGTCTATGATTATGGTAACTATATTGTAATGCCGATGATATTTCATTATGATAATTTTGTCATGTTGACTAAAATTTCATGACATCTATAATGTTTTGGCAGGTACAGCTTCATGATTGTTACATTGTTTTATGGTCTATACTGTCAAGGTGTCTATATTATAATGATATATCCTGTCTTGGTCGCTATTTTGTCATAGAGACTATGTTGTCCTGCCGGCTATATGTTTGCTATGATTCAAAAGCGACTATTTGTCACAGTATCTATATTGTCATGTAGTTATACTGCCATAGTGAATATGATTTGTATATTTCTTTCTTGCTTCTTTGACTGTATTGTCACATCACTTATATGATCACTGGTGCTATATTGTTATAGTGAATAGATTGCCGTCATGACTATATTATCATAATGGCCAGATTATCATGGCAGACATGTTGACATGGAGGCTATATTTTCATGATATTTATATAGTCATTGTAAGTTTATTATCAAGGTGACTAATGACATGGTGACAATTTGTATCGTGACATTATTATCATGATGGATGAAATATAATGGTGGCTATATTCTCGTTTGCTGTATTTTCAATGTTGCTCTTTTGTGAATATGGCTTTGTTGTCAGTGTAGCTATAGTGTCATGGGGAACATATTTTCATAGTGGCAGTATTGTCATTATGACCATACCGTCATTATGGCTATCTTCTCATTTTAGTTACATTGCTATAATGTATATATCGTCACCTTAGCTATATTGGCAAGGTGATCTTTCTATAGGTGAAATATTGTCATTATTTAACTCTTGCATACTTTGTCATAATCGAAATATTATCATGATAATTATATTTTTATGGTGAAAATATTGTCATAGCGACTATATTATCATTATGACTATAATGTCACAGTGGCTATATTGCCAAGATATCTATATTGTCATGGTGACTTTTTTTTCATGATTTTTATGTCATAATGACTATTTTCGTAGAAGCTCTTTTAATAGTATTGATATTGCCCTTGAGGATATACTATTATAGAAGAGAAATTGTCATTTTGATTAAATTATTTGGTGACTACATTGCCATGATATGCTAAACTGTTATGGTTTCAGTACTGTTATGATAAATCTTTTATTATTGTTTCTACATTGCAATGCAAACGAAAATGGTAGGTAGCTATATTTTCATGGTAGGATATTCTTATCATGGCGATTATATTGCATTTCTGAGTATATTGTCATGGTGACTATGCTGACATAATATCTATATTGTCATATAATTTGTCAAATTGATGGCAATATTGTCTTAGAGACGGTACTGTCTGTTATCTGTATTGTCACGGTGGCTGTATTGTCAACGTGACTATATAGTCATGTTGTCTAAATTGTCGTTAAGATCACATTTTTTGCTAACTATATCACCATAGTGGCTGTATTTTTAAATCCCTGTATCGCCATGATGGCTATTTGTCATTTTCGTTATATAACAAGGAGGTGACTGTCTTTTCATGTTGGAAATATAGTCAGAATAGCTATATTGTCGAGTATTGGGTATATATATTTCTTTTCTGGCGGTATATTATCATGATAGCAATAATAACATTTTGGCGATATTGGCATAGCGATATAATGTTTTAGCACCTAAACTCTTGTTGTGGATATTTTTCAATTGTATATTTTATCATTGTAGCTACATAGTCAAGGTTACTATATTTTCATGGTAGCTACATTGTCAATGTGAAGACATTGGCATGGTGATTTTACTCTTACTTTCAATATAATGCCGTCCTGGCTACATTATCTTGTTTGCTAAATCAACTTGATGGCTATATTGTTATGGTTAATTTTGTCTTTCGGGATATATTTTGTAATTAGTGACATTACTTTTGTGATTTTATAATCATGATAATATTTTCATGAAAACTTATGTGGTACTGTAAGTGTAAGTGAATGGATATCATCTCATCATGTCACTTAAATTGTCATGGTTTGTACACTATGATCTTGTTTATGTCAACCTGCTGATCATATAATCATGATTGGTGTATGATTATGGTAACTATATTGTAATGTCGTTTTATTTCATTGTGATAATTTTGTCATGCTGACTACTATTCCATGCCAGCTATAATGTTATGATCATATCATGATGATAAATCCTGTCTGAGTCACTGTTTTTTCACAAACTCTATATTGTCCTGGAGTCTATATTTTTGCTATGATCCGAAAATGACTATCTATTAACAGTATCTATATTGTCGGGTGGTTTTATTGCCATTGTGAATATAAGATGATTGTTTCTATATTTTTGCTTTGATTATATTGTCATATCAGTTATATGATCATGGTAGCTTTAATTTCATAATGAATAGATTGTCGTTGTGACTATATTTTCATAATGGCTAAATTGTCATAGCAAATATCTTGACATGGGGGCTATATTTCCATGATATTTATAAAGTCATTGTAAGATTACTGTCAAGGTGACTCTATTGTCCTGGTGATTGAGTTATATCGTGATATTATTGTTAAGATGGCTGTATTGTCATCGGGCTATATTGTAGTTTGCTGTATTTTGATTTTACGCTTTTGTGAACATAGCTTTACTGTCAGTGTACCTATAGTGTCATGGAGAATATATTTTCATGGTGGAATTATTGTCATTATGAACATACTTTCATTTTGACAATCTCCTTATTTTGGTTACATTTCTATCATATATATATCATAACCCTGGCTATATTAGCAACGTGATCTTTTTTTAGGGTTGCTATATTTTCATTTTTTTAATCATGCATTTTTTTTCGTAAGTGATACATTATCATGATAACTATAACATTCCGGTAACTATATATTGGCATTTTGACTATATTGTTACTATGACAATGATATAATGTTGGATATCTTGCCAAAGTAACTTTATTGTCATGGTGTCTATTTCATCATGATGGTTATAATGTCATGGTGACTACAATTTCACGGTAGCTTTTATATTGGTGCTGGGTTTCCCTTGAGGATGTATCATTATAAAACGAGATTCTCATTTTGATTAAATCATTAGGGGACTACATTGTCATGATATGCTATATTGTTATGGTTTCAAGAATGTCATTGTATATGTATTATTATGTTGGCTATATTCCAATGGAAGCCATAGTGGCTGAGTGGCTATATTTTCATAATATAATCATTTTGTTATGTCGATTATGTTCCACTTGTGTCTATATTGTCATGGTGACTGTTGCCATAATATCTATACTATCATTTGATTTGTTGAATTGGTGGCTATATTGTCATAATGTAATGTCATGTTTCCTGTATTTTCTTGGTGGTTGTATTGTCATCGTGTCTATGTGGTCATGGTAGTTATACTTCCATTAAGTTTATATTCATATGGTAACTATATTGCCATGGTGGCTATATTCTTAAATGAATATATTGACATGATGGCTAATTGTTATTTTTTGTTATATTACAAGGGGGTGATTGTCTTTTCATGTTGCCTATATATCAGGGTACCTATATTGTTATCGTAAGATTACAGTCAAAAAGACAATATAGTCCCCACGCCAATATTTTCAACTTAATGATATGGGTATCATGATAATATAACGCTTATGACAGAATATGCATGATTAAAAAATGATAATATACCACATATAAAAAAAATCACCTTCCCAATATAGGCAAAGTGATGATATATATAACATAGCAATGTAACCCAAATTAGAAGATAGCCAAAATGACTTTATTTCATAATGATAATTGCGTCTCTATGAAAATTTGTTCCCAATGATAGTATAGCTACATTGACATTAAAGCCATATTCACTAAATACCAACATTGAAAACGCATCAAACGACAATATAGCCACCATGATTGTACAGCCACCATAACAATAATGTTAAAACATAAATCAATTACTGTGATATTAGAGTAAACTTGAAAAATTATTACAATTACCAATAAGTATCATGAGAATATACCATCCATATCAACATGTTTCCCATGACAATTTAGCCATTATGATAGTATAGTCACAACTACAATATATTCACTATAACAACAAAGCCACCATGGCCATATAACTGATATGACAATACAGTCAACGCAACATTAAAGAAACATTCAGAATATGTTCACCATGTCAATATAGCCACCTGACAATATAGATACCGTGACAAAATAGTCGCTTTCGGATCATAGAAAACATATAGCCTCTAAAGTATATAGTGTCCAGGAGGCAATAGCGTCCAAACCAGAATTTATCATTACTATACAGCCGCCTTGACATTATAGCCCATAAAACAATGTCAGAACCATGAAAATGTACCTGCCATACCAATATAGCTACTATCAAAATGAAGTCAACATACCAAAATGATCAAAAAAGATATTGCCATTGCTATATAGTTACAATAAAAATACATTAATGATGATAATGTAATCAGTATTTTCACATAAGCACCAACACCGTTTAAAAGCATGACAGACTAAGTTACATGATGATATGATATCCAGACAGATACACTCAAGATGCCAAATAAACCGTCATAGAAATATTATCATGATCATATAATCACAACCAAATTGTAGGTAGAGACAAAATACATCCCAACGATGAAAATGATCGTAGCAATATAGCCATCAAGTTGATATAGCGACGAAGATAATGTAGCCAGGATGGCGTTATATTGAACATAACAATACACCCGCCATGCCAAGAACGTCATCTTTACAATGTAGCTTGCATGAAATATAGTAACCTTGACAATGTAGGTACCATGATAATGTATTCCCATGAAAAAATGTCCAAAACAACAGTTGGGTTGCGAACACTATATCATCATGCTAATCTTGCCAAAATTCTAGCATAGTCATCATGGCAATATACCAAAAAGGAAAAAAAATACCCACCACAATAAGATAGCTAACTTAACAATATAGCTACTCTGACAAAAACCAATGATGGAAATATAGTTACCATAAGAATGTAATCTTAATGACATTATAGCCATCATGACCATAGAGTCACGACGACAAGACAACCATGATGACCATAGAGGCAACATGACAATACAGTCTCTATGACAATATTACCATAAATTTAATAAATCAAATAACTATATAGAAATTATGGCAACACAGTCACCATGACAATATATTCAAAAATACAATAAAATACTAATAACAAAATGATCAAACCATGAAAATTATATTCATTATAGCAATATAAGCACCTGACAATATTGATGCTGTGACAAAATAGTCTATTTCGGATCATAGCAAACATATTGGCTCCAGGACAATATAGTGTCCATGACAAAATAGCGACCAAGACAAGATTTTTAATTAAGATATAGTCACCTTGACAGTATAGCCGATGAAACAATGAAACAACAATGAAAATGTACCTGCCATAACAATATAGCTACCATGAAAATGCAGGCAACATGACAAAATTGTCACAATGAAATATAATCGCCATTACAATTTAGTTACCATAATCATATATCAATCATGATAATATCTTCAAGAGGCTGACATAAACACCATCACAGTATAAAAACCATGAAAATATAGTGACATGATAATATGATATCCATACACTTGCACTCACATTACGAGATAAGCCGCCATGAAAATATTGTTATCATGATCATATGATTAAAACAAAATTGTAGTTGATGACAAAATATATCCCCAACGACAAAATTAACCATAGCAATATAGCAGCAAGTAAATATAGCGACCAAGATAATGTAGTTAGGATGGCATTATATTGAAAATAACAATGCAGCCACAATGGCAATATCGTCACTATGACAATGGAGCTACCATGAAAATATAGTAACAATGACAATGTAGCTACTATGATAAGAAAATCCCTTGGAACATATCCACAGTAACAGTTTATTTGCTAAGACACTATATCACCATGCCAATATCGCCAAAATGTTAGTCTAGGCATCATAGCAATATACCACCAGAAAAAGGAGATAAGCACCACAATGATATAGCTAACTTAACAATATAGCTACCCTGATAATATATTCAATATGAAAAGACAGTCACCTCCTTACAGTATAACAAGAATGTAAAATAGCTATCATGGCAATGTAGTCACCTATCAATATTGTCACCATGGCAATATAGTTACCATAACCATGTAATAATAACTGGAATATAACCAACATGACTATATAGTCAAGATGACATGCAATCATCATGACAATACAGGCAACATGACATTAGAGTCTCTACGACAATATTGCAATCGTTTCAACAAATTAAATGATAATATAGATATTACTGGAACACAGTCATCATGACAGTATTATCAAAAATGCAATATAACCGCGATAACAAAACTATCCTATCTTGAAAATTTAGCCACCCTGCCACTGCAATATAGCTAACATAATAATACATTCACTAAGACAGTACTGAAACCATGACAATATAGCATATCATGACAATGTAGTCACCTGATGACAGTCGCGCACCAGGTACCGACGTGTACGGAGCTGCAATCGTCTTTCAGAGCTAGGTTGTAGCTATTCCTCTCTGCGTTTTCGCTACTCTTGCTTTGTTTTGAAGGTTTTATCTTATATGATCATGATTGGCGTATGATTATCGAAACCATAAGGTGATACCGTTTGTATTTCATTGTAATGAATTTGTCATAGTAACTATATTTTCATGTAAGCTATATTGTTATGGTAGGTACATTTTCATGGTTGTTCCACCGTTTTATTGGCTATACTGTCAAGGTGACTGTATTTTGATGATAAATCCTGTATTCTTCGCTATTTTGTCATAGAGACTATATTCTCTTGGACGCTATATGTTTGCTATGATCCAAAAATGACTATTTTGTCACGGTATCTATATTTTCATGTGGCTGTATTCTCAGAGTGGATATAATATATAAATGCGTTTATTGTTGCGCTGACTATATTGTCATATCATTTATGTGATCATGGTGACTTTATTGTTATGGTGAATATATTAGCGTCTTGACTATATTATCAGAATGGCGAAACTGTCACTTTCAAGATATTCATATGGAGGCTATATTTTCACGACAAATATATTTATATGGACGCTATATTTTCATGATGTTCATGTACTCATTGTATATTCATTATCAAGGTAACGCTAATGTCCTGGCGATTCATTTATATCGAGAGATTATTGTCATGGTGGCTGTACTGTCTTGATGGCTGTATAGTCGTTGGCTATTTTTTCATAAGTACTCTTTTTGTGAAGATGGCTTTATTGTCAGTGAAGCTGGAGAATCGTGGGGAACATATTTTCATAGTTGCAGTATTGTCATTATGAACATACCGTCGTTCTGGTTATCATCTCTTTTTCTTTAAGTTGCTATAATGTATATATCGTCACCTTGACTATAGTGGCAAGGTGATCTTTTTTATAGGTGCTATACTGTCATTTTCTAATCATGCATATTTTGTCACAAGCGATATATCATTTTGATAACTTTATTATTAAGGTGAAAGTATTTTAATAGCGACTATATTGTCATAATGACTATAACCTTAGAGTGGCTATATTGCCATGGTCACTATTTTATCATGATATATATGTCATAGTGACTGTATTTTCATGGCAACTTTTTAATGGTGTATAAAATTTTTCCTTGAGGTTATACCATAATAGAAGCGAAATTTTTATTTTTCATTGAATGATCAAGTGACTACATTGTCATGATATGCTATATTGTTATGGTTCCAGTATTGTCGTGGTGAATGTTTTGTTAATGTGGCTATATTGTAATGGAAGCCATAGTAGCAGGGTGACTAAATTTTCATGGTAGGATCATTTTATTATGACTATTATATAACATTTCTGAGTATATTGTCATCGTGATTGTGTTGCCATAGTATCTATATCGTCATTTAACTTGTTGAATTAGTGGCAATATTGTCTTAGAGACTTTATTTTGAAGTTTTCTATATTGTCATGGTAGTTGTATTGTCATCGTGACTATAAGGACATGGTGACTATATTGCCATTAAGAATACCTTGCTATGATAATCATATTGCCATGATGGCTATATTGTTTGGTTACCATATTGCCATGATGGCTATATTGTTTAGTTACCATATTGCCATGATCGCTATCTGTCATTTTTTTTTTTTTATATTTCAAGTAGGTGGCGGTCTTTTAATGTTACCTATATCGTCAGAGTAGTATATTGTCAAGTTAGCTTATCGTTGTGATGAGTATTTTTTCTGTTGATATATTTCCATGATGGCTATACTAACATTTTAGAGATATTGGCATGGTGATATATCGTCTTAGCAGCTAAACTCTTGTTGTGGCAATCTTTTGGGTATTTTCTATCTTGAATATTATGACTAATTTTGTCGTTGGGGATATATTTGTTAGTATACATAATATTGTTGTGATTATATGATCATGATAACAATATATTTATGGCGGCTTCTTTGGTATTGTAAGTGTAAGTGTCTGCATATCATATCATTATGTCATTTATATTGTCATGGTTTTTATACTGTGATATTGTTTATGTCAACCTGCTGCTTATATGATCATGATTGGTCTATGATTATGGTAACTATATTGTAATTCCAATGAT
Organism: Panulirus ornatus; assembly: GCF_036320965.1. NCBI lineage: Eukaryota > Metazoa > Arthropoda > Malacostraca > Decapoda > Palinuridae > Panulirus > Panulirus ornatus. The sequence goes on along the minus strand of NC_092278.1, from coordinate 8,198,180 downwards.
ATTTCATTATGATAATTTTGTCATGTTGACTAAAATTTCATGATATCTATAATGTTTTGGCAGGTACAGTTTCATGATTGTTACATTGTTTTATGGTCTATACTGTCAAGGTGTCTATATTACAATGATATATCCTGTCTTGGTCGCTATTTTGTAATAGAGACTATGTTGTCCTGCCGGCTATATGTTTGTTATAATTCAAAAGCGACTATTTGTCACAGTATCTATATTGTCATGTAGTTATACTGCCATAGTGAATATGATTTGTATATTACTTTTTTGCTTCTTTGACTGTATTGTTACATCAGTTATATGATCACTGTGGCTATATTGTTATAGTGAATAAATTGCCGTCATGACTATATTATCATAATTGCCAGATTATCATGGCAGACATGATGACATGGAGGTTATATTTTCATGATATTTGTATAGTCATTATAAGTTTATTATCAAGGTGACTAATGACAAGGTGATGATTTGTATCGTGACATTATTATCATGGTGGCTGAAATATGATGGTGACTATATTCTCGTTTGCTGTATTTTCAATGTTCCTCTTTTGTGAATATGGCTTTGTTGTCAATGTAGCTATAGTGTCATGGGGAACATATTTTCATAGGGGCAGTATTGTCATTATTACTATACCCTCATTTTGGCTATCTTTTCATTTTAGTTACATTGCTATAATGTATATATCGTCACCTTAGGTATATTGGCAAGGTGATCTTTTTATAGGTGATATATTGTCATTATTTAACTCTTGCATACTTTGTCAAAAGCGAAATATTGTCATGATAATTATATTTTTATGGTGACAATAGTGTCATAGCGACTATATTATCATTATGACTATAATGTCACAGTGGCTATATTGCCAAGATAACTATATTGTCATGGTGACTTTTTTATCATGATTTTTATAATGTCATAATGACTGTTTTTTCATAGAAGCTTTTTTAATGGAGCTGATATTACCCTTGAGGATATACTATTATAGAAGAGAAATTGTCATTTTGATTAAATTACTTTGTGACTACATTGCCATGATATGCTATACATGATATGCTATACTAAATCTTTTATTACATTTTCTACATTGCAATGGAAACCAAAATGGTAGGTGGCTATATTTTCATGGTAGGATAATTTCATCAGGGCGACTATATTGCATTTCTGAGTATATTGTCAAGGTGACTATGTTACCATAATATCTATATTGTCATATAATTTTTCAAATTGATGGCAATATTGTCTTAAGAGACGGTACTGTCATGTTATCTGTATTGTCACGGTGGTTGTATTTTCAACGTGACTATACAGTCATGTTGGCTACATTGTCGTTAGAATCACATTGAAATGGTAACTATATTAACATAGTGGCTGTATTGTTAAATTACTATAACGCCATGAGGGCTATTTGTCATTTTTGTTATAAAACAAGGAGGTGACTGTCTTTTCATGCTGGCAATATTGTCAGAATAGCTATATTGCCGAGTAGTGGGTATATATATTTCTTTTCTGGTGGTATATTATCATGATGGCAATAATAACATTTTGGCGATATTGGCATAGCGATATAGTGTTTTAGCAGCTAAACTCTTGTTGTGAATATTTTTCAATTGTATATTTTATCATGGTAGCTACATAGTCAAGGTTACTACATTTTCATGGTAGCTACATTGTCATGGTGAAGACATTGGCATGATGGTTGTATTTTTACTTTCAATATGATGCCGTCCTGGCTACATTATCTTGGTTGCTATATGAACTTGATGGCTATATTGTTATGGTTGATTTTGTCTTTCGGGATATATTTTGTAATTACTGACAATACTGTTGTGATTATATGATCATGATAATATTTTCATGAAAACTTATGTGGTATTGTAAGTGTAAGTGAATGGATATCATCTCATCATGTCACTTAAATTGTCATGGTTTTTACACTATAATCTTGTTTATGTCAACCTGCTGACTATATAATCATGATTGGTGTATGATTATGGTAACTATATTGTAATGTGGTTTCATTTCATTGTGATAATTTGTTCATGTTGACTACAATTCCACAACAGCTATAATGTTATGAGCAAATCATGATGATATATCCTGTATGAGTCACTGTTTTTTCACAGACTCTATATTGTCCTATAGTCTATATTTTTGCTATGATCCGAAAACGAGTATGTATTAACAGTATCTATATTGTCAAGTGGTTGTATGGCCATTGTGAATATAAGTTGATTGTTTCTATATTTTTGCTTTGATTATATTGTCATATCAATTGTATGATCATGGTAGCTTTATTGTCATTGTGAATAGATTGTCGTCGTGACAATATTTTCATAATGGCTAAATTGTCATAGCAAATATCTTGACATGGGGGCTATATTTTCATGATATTTATAAAGTCATTGTAAGATTACTGTCAAGGTAACTCTATTGTCCTGGTGATTGAGTTATATCGTGATATTATTGTCAAGATGGCTCTATTGTCATGGTGGCTATATTGTAGTTTGCTGTATTTTGATTTCACGTTTTTGTGAAGATAGCTTTACTGTCAGTGTACCTATAGTGTCATGGAGAATATATTTTCATAGTGGAATTATTTTCATTACGAACTACTGTCATTTTGGCCGCCTCCTTATTTTGGTTACATTTCTATCATATATATATCATCATCTTGGCTATATTAGCAATGTGATCTTTTTTTACTGTTGCTATTTTTTAATTTTTTTGATCATCCATTTTTTGTCGTAAGTGATACATTATCATGATAACTATAACATTCCGTTAACTATATATTGGAATTTTGTCTATATAGTTATTATGACAATGATATTATGTTAGATATCTTGCCAAAGTAACTTTATTGTCATGGTGTCTATTTCATCATGATGGTTATCATGTCATGGTGACTACATTTTCACGGTAGCTTTAATATTGGTGTTGGGTTTGCCCTTGAGGATGTATCATTATAAAACGAGATTCTCATTTTGATTAAATCATTAGGGGACTACATTATCGTGATATGCTATATTGTTATGGTTTCAGGAATGTCATTGTATATGTATTATCATGTTGGCTATATTCCAACGGAAGCCATAGTGGCAGAGAGGTTATATTTTCATAATATAATCATTTTGTTATGTCGATTATATTCAACTTGTGTGTATATTGTCATGGTGACTGTTGCCATAATATATATACTGTCATTTGATTTCTTGAATTGGTGGCTATGTTGTCATAATATAATGTCATGGTTCCTGTATTGTCTTGGTGGTTGTATTGTCATCGTGTCTATATGGTTATGGTAGTTATATTTCCATTAAGATTATATTGATACGGTAACTATATTGCCATGGTGGCTAGATTGTTAAATGAATATATTGCCATGATAGCTATTTGTTATTTTTTGTTATATTTCAAGGGGGTGATTGTCTTTTCATGTTGCCTATATATCAGGGTACCTATATTGTTATCATAAGATTACAGTCATAAAGACAATATAGTCGCCATGCCAATACTTTCACCTTAATGATATGGGTATCTTGATAATATATCGCTTATAACAGAATATGCATGATTAAAAAATGGCAATATACCACCTATAAAAAAAATCACCTTCCCAATATAGCCAAGGTGACGATGTATATAACATAGCAATATAATGCAAATTAGAAGATAGCCAAAATGACTTTATTTCATAATGACAATTGCGTCACTATGAAAATCGGTTCCCAATGAAAGTATAGCTACACTGATATTAAAGCCATATTCACTAAATAGTAACATTGAAAATGCATCAAACGACAATATAGCCACCATGATTATACAGCCACCATAAGAATAATGTTACAACATAAATCAATCACTGTGATATTAGAGTAAACTTGAAAATTTTTTTACAATTACCCTAAAAGTATCATGAGAAAATAGCATCCATATCAACATATTTCCCATGACAATTTAGCCATTATGATAGTATAGTCACAACTACAACATTTTCACTATAACAACAAAGCCACCATGGCCATATAACTGATATAAGAATATTGTCAACGCAACATTAAAGAAACATTCAGAATATGTTCACAACGTCAATATAGCCACCTGACAATATATATACCGTGACAAAATAGTCGCTTTCGGATCTTAGGAAACATATAGACTCTAAAGTATATAGTGTCCAGAAGGCAATAGCGTCCAAAACCGAATTTATCAATACTATACAGCCGCCTTGACAGTATAGCCCATAAAACAATATCAGAACCATGAAAATGTACCTGCCATACCAATATACCTACTATGAAAATGAAGTCAACATACCAAAATGATCGAAAAAGATATTGCCATTGCTATATAGTTATAATAATCATACATTAATGATCCCTGGGGATAGGGGATTAAGAGTACTTCCCACGTATTCCCTGCGTGTCGTGGAAGGCGACTAAAAGGGGAGGGAGCGGGGGGCTGGAAATCCTCCCCTCTCGGTTTTTTTTTTAATTTTCCAAAAGAGGGAACAGAGAATTGGGCCAGGTGAGGGTATTCCCTTAAAGGCCCAGTCCTCTGTTCTTAACGCTGCCTCGCTAATGCGGGAAATGGCGAATAGTTTGAAAGAAAGAATATATATATATATATATATATATATATATATATATATATATATATATATATATATATATATATATATATATATATATATATATATGTATGTGTGTGTATGTATATATATGTATGTATATATATATATATATTTTTTTTTATTATACTTTGTCGCTGTCTCCCGCGTTTGCAAGGTAGCGCAAGGAAACAGACGAAAGAAATGGCCCACCCCCCCCCCCCATACACATGTATATACATACGTCCACACACGCAAATATACATACCTACACAGCTTTCCATGGTTTACCCCAGACGCTTCACATGCCTTGATTCAATCCACTGACAGCACGTCAACCCCGGTATACCACATCGCTCCAATTCTCTCTATTCCTTGCCCTCCTTTCACCCTCCTGCATGTTCAGGCCCCGATCACACAAAATCTTTTTCACTCCATCTTTCCACCTCCAATTTGGTCTCCCTCTTCTCCTCGTTCCCTCCACCTACGACACATATATCCTCTTGGTCAATCTTTCCTCACTCATTCTCTCCATGTGCCCAAACCACTTCAAAACACCCTCTTCTGCTCTCTCAACCACGCTCTTTTTATTTCCACACATCTCTCTTACCCTTACGTTACTCACTCGATCAAACCACCTCACACCACACATTGTCCTCAAACATCTCATTTCCAGCACATCCATCCTCCTGCGCACAACTCTATCCATAGCCCACGCCTCGCAACCATACAACATTGTTGGAACCACTATTCCTTCAAACATACCCATTTTTGCTTTCCGAGATAATGTTCTCGACTTCCACACATTCTTCAAGGCCCCCAGAATTTTCGCCCCCTCCCCCACCCTATGATCCACTTCCGCTTCCATGTTTCCATCCGCTGCCAGATCCACTCCCAGATATCTAAAACACTTCACTTCCTCCAGTTTTTCTCCATTCAAACTCACCTCCCAATTGACTTGACCCTCAACCCGACTGTACCTAATAACCTTGCTTTTATTCACATTTATTCTTAACTTTCTTCTTCCACACACTTTACCAAACTCAGTCACCAGCTTCTACACTTTCTCACATGAATCAGCCACCAGCGCTGTATCATCAGCGAACAACAACTGACTCACTTCCCAAGCTCTCTCATCCCCAACAGACTTCATACTTGCCCCTCTTTCCAAAACTCTTGCATTTACCTCCCTAACAACCCCATCCATAAACAAATTAAACAACCATGGAGACATCACACACCCCTGCCGCAAACCTACATTCACTGAGAACCAATCACTTTCCTCTCTTCCTACACGTACACATGCCTTACATCCTCGATAAAAACTTTTCATTGCTTCTAACAACTTTCCTCCTACACCATATATTCTTAATACCTTCCACAGAGCATCTCTATCAACTCTATCATATGCCTTCTCCAGATCCATAAATGCTACATACAAATCCATTTGCTTTTCTAAGTATTTCTCACATACATTCTTCAAAGCAAACACCTGATCCACACATCCTCTACCACTTCTGAAACCACACTGCTCTTCCCCAATCTGATGCTCTGTACATGCCTTCACCCTCTCAATCAATACCCTCCCATATAATTTACCAGGAATACTCAACAAACTTATACCTCTGTAATTTGAGCACTCACTCTTATCCCCTTTGCCTTTGTACAATGGCACTATGCACGCATTCCGCCAATCCTCAGGCACCTCACTATGAGTCATACATACATTAAATAACCTTACCAACCAGTCAACAATACAGTCACCCCCTTTTTTTAATAAATTCCACTGCAATACCATCCAAACCTGCTGCCTTGCTGGCTTTCATCTTCCGCAAAGCTTTCACTACCTCTTCTCTGTTTAACAAATCATTTTCCCTAACCCTCTCACTTTGCACACCACCTCGACCAAAATACCCTATATCTGCCACTCTATCATCAAACACATTCAACAAACCTTGAAAATACTCACTCCATCTCCTTCTCACATCACCACTACTTGTTATCACCTCCCCATTTGCGCCCTTCACTGAAGTTCCCATTTGCTCCCTTGTCTTACGCACTTTATTTACCTCCTTCCAGAACATCTTTTTATTCTCCCTAAAATTTAATGATACTCTCTCACCCCAACTCTCATTTGCCCTTTTTTTCACCTCTTGCACCTTTCTCTTGACCTCCTGTCTCTTTCTTTTATACATCTCCCACTCAATTGCATTTTTTCCCTGCAAAAATCGTCCAAATGCCTCTCTCTTCTCTTTCACTAATACTCTTACTTCTTCATCCCACCACTCACTACCCTTTCTAATCAACCCACCTCCCATATATATATTTTCCCTGGGGATAGGGGAGAAAGAATACTTCCCACGTATTCCCTGCGTGTCGTAGAAGGCGACTAAAAGGGAAGGGAGCGGGGGGGCTGGAAATCCTCCCCTCTCGTTTTTTTTTTTTTTTTCCAAAAGAAGGAACAGAGAAGAGGTCCAGGTGAGGATATTCCCTCAAAGGCCCAGTCCTCTGTTCTTAACGCTACCTCGCTATCGCGGGAAATAGCGAATAGTATGAAAAAAAAAAATATATATATATATATATATATATATATATATATATATATATATATATATATATATATATATATATATATATATATATATCCCTGGGGATAGGGGATTAAGAGAACTTCCCACGTATTCCCTGCGTGTCGTAGAAGGCGACTAAAAGGGGAGGGAGCGGGGGGCTGGAAATCCTCCCCTCTCGGTTTTTTTTTTTTTAATTTTCCAAAAGAAGGAACAGAGAATTGGGCCAGGTGAGGGTATTCCCTCAAAGGCCCAGTCCTCTGTTCTTAACGCTACCTCGCTAATGCGGGAAATGGTGAATAGTTTGAAAGAAAAAAAGAAAGACATCAATGATGATAATGTAATCCCCATTTTCACATAAGCACCATCACCGTTTAAAAGCATGACAGACTAAGTTACATAATGATATGATATCCAGACACATACACTCAAGACGCCAAATAAGCCGTCATAGAAATATTATCATGATCATATAATCAAGACCAAATTGTAGGTAAAGACAAATTACATCCCCAACGATGAAATTGACCGTAGCAATATAACCATTAAGTTGATATAGCGACCAAGGTAATGTAGCCAGGATGGCGTTATATTGAACATAACAATACACCCGCCATGCCAATATCGTCATCTTTACAATGTAGCTTGCATGAAATATAGTAACCTTGAAAATGTAGGTACCATGATAATGTATTCCCATGAAAAAATGTCCAAAACAACAGTTGGGCTGCGAACACTATATCACCATGCTAATCTTGCAAAAATTCTAGCATAGCCATCATGGCCATATACCAAAAGGAAAAAGAATACCCACCAAAATAAGATAGCTAACTTAACAATATAGCTACGCTGACAAAAATCCATGATGGCAATATAGTTACCATAAGAATGTGATCTTAACGAAAGTATAGCCATCATCACTATGACGATGAAAAGACAACCATGATGACCATACAGGCAACATGACAATACAGTCTCTATGACAATATTGCCATCAATTTAATAAATCAAATGACAATATAGAAATTATGGCAACACAGTCACCATGACAATAAATTCAAAAATACGATAAAATACTAATAACAAAATGATCAAACCATGAAAATATAGCCACCCTGCCACTATGGCTTCCATTGTAATGTAGCCAACATAATATACATTCACCATGACAGTACTGAAACTATAACAATATAGCATATCATGACAATGTATTCACCTCAGAATTTAAACAAAATGAAATATCAGTTTTTATAATCAAATATCTCCAAGGGTAAAGCAACACCATTAAATAAGCTACAATGAAAATGTAGTCACATGTAGTTATCTTAGCAATATAGCCACTAAGAGATTGTAGTCATAATGACAATATAGTCACCATGACAATATACTGCCATTTTAATGATATAGTTATCAAGATAATGTATCACTCATGAAGAAATATAAATGATTAAAAAATGACAATATAGCAACTATAAAGAGATCACCTTGCCAATATAGCCAAGGTAACGATATGTAAATCTTCGCAATGTAACCAAAATGAGCAGATAGCCAAAATTACGATATGTTCATAATGACAATACTGCTACTACGAAAGTATATTCCCCATGACACTATAGCTACAATAACAATAAAGCAATCTTCACAAAAGAGTAATATTGAAAATACAGGAAATGACAATATAGCCACCATGAAAATGCAGCTATCGTGACAATAATGTCACAATATACATCAATTGCCCGGCTATTAGTCACCTTGATAGTAATCTTTCAATGAGTTTATGAATATCATGAAAATATAGCCCTCATGGCAACATATTTCCTATGACAATTTAGCCATTATGATAATATAGTGACGACGACAAGATATTCACTATGACAATAAAGCTACCATGATCATAAAACTGATATGACAATATAGATTTCAGGATATGTAGTGACCAGGAAAATATAGAAATTACGGCAACACAGTAACCATGAGAATATAATCACAAATACAATAAATTCGTCATAACAAAATGATCCAACCATGAAAATATAGTTACCCTGCCACTATGACTTTAATTGTAATGTAACCAACATAACAGTACTAAAACTATAACAATATCGCATATCATGGCGATATATTCACATGATAATTTAAAAAAAAGGAAATTTTTGTTTTTATAATATATCTTCAAGGGCAAAATCAACATCATTAAATATGCTACAATGATAATGCAGTCAAACTGTCATTATAACCATCATCATGAAATAGTCACCATGACAGTATAGTTATCTTAGCAATATAGCCACTAAGAGATTATGGTCATATTGTCAACATTGTCACAATGACAATATACTGTCACCTTAATAGTAAAGTTATCACGATAATGTATCGCTTATGAAAAAATATGCATGACTAAAAAATATGACAACATAGCAACTATAAAAGAGATCACCTTGCAAATATAGCCAAGGTGACGATATGTAAATCTTCGCAATATAACGAAAATGAGTAGATAGCCAAAATGACGTTATGTTCATAATGACAATACTGCTGCTATGAAAATATATCCCCCATGACACTATAGCTACAATGACAATAAAGCAATCTTCACAAAAGAGTAACAGTGAAAATACAGCAAACGACTATATAGCCACCATGAAAGTACAGCCACCATGACAATAATGTCACGATATCATTCACTGACTATATAAACATCATGAAAATAAAGCTTCCATGTCAATATACTTACCATGACAATTTAGTCAATATGATAATATAGTCAAGACGGCAATGTATTCACTATAACATTATAGCCATGATTGTATAAGTGATATACCAATACAGTCAACGCAACAATAAGGAAGCCTTCAAATTATATTCATTATGGCAATATAAGCACCTGACAATATTGATGCTGTGACAAAATAGTCTCGGATCATAGCAAACATATAGGCTCCAGGACAATATAGTATCCATGACAAAATAGCGACCAAGAAGGGATTTCTAATTAAGATATAGTCGCCTTGATAGTATAGCCGATAAAACAATGAAACAATAATGAAAATGTACCTGCCTCAACGATATAGCTACCATGAAAATGCAGGAAACATGACAAAATTGTCACAATGAAATACAATCGCCATTACAATTTAGTTACCATAATCATATATCAATCATGATAATATCATCAGAAGGCTGACATAAACACCATCACAGCATAAGAACCATGACAATATAGTGACATGATAATATGATATCCATACACTTGCACTCACATTACCAAATAATCATAAATGAAAATATTGTTATCATGATCATATGATTAAAACAAAATTGTAGTTAATGACAAAATATATCCCCTACGACAAAATTAACTATAGCAATATAACCAGCAAGTAAATATAGCGACGAAGATAATGTAGTTAGGATGGCATTATATTGAAAATAACAATACAGCCATAATGGCAATATCGTCACCATGACAATGTATCTACCATGAAAATATAGTAACATTGACAATGTAGCTACTATGATAAGAAAATCCCATGGAATATATCCACAATAACAGTTTATTTGCTAAGACACTATATCACAATGCCAATATCGCCAAAATGTTAGTCTCGGCAACATGGCAATATACCACCAGAAAAAGAAAATAAGCACCACAATGATATAGCTAACTTAACAATATAGCTACCATGATAATATATTCAATATGAAAAGACAGTCACCTCCTTACAGTATAACAAAAATGAAAAATAGCTATCATGGCAATGTAGTCACCTATCAATATAGTCACCATGGCAATATAGTTACCATAACCATGTAATCATAACTGGAATATAACCAACATGACTATATAGTCAAGATGACATGCAACCATCATGACAATACAGGCAACATGACATTAGAGTCTCTACGACAATATTGCAATCGCTTCAACAAATTAAATGATAATATAGATATTACTGGAACACAATCACCATGACAGTATTATCACAAATGCAATATAACCGCGATAAAAAAATTATCCTACCATGAAAATTTAGCCACCCTGCCACTGCAATATAGCTAGCATAATAATACATTCACTACGACAGTACTGAAACCATGACAATATAGCATATCTTGACATTGTAGTCACCTGATGACAGTCGCGCACCAGCTACCGACGTATACGGACCTGCTATCGTCTTTCAGAGCTAGGTTGTAGCTATTCCTCCCTGCGTTGTCGCTACCCTTGCTTTGTTTTGAAGGTTTTATCTTATATGATCATGATTGGTGCATGATTATCGAAACCATAATGGGATATCGTTTGTATTTCATTGTAATGAATTTGTCATAGTAACTATATTTTCATGCAAGCTATATTGTTATGGTAGGTACATTCTCATAGTTGTTCCACTGTTTTTTTGGCTATACTGTCAAGGTGACTGTATTGTGATGATAAATCCTGTCTTCTTCGCTATTTTGTCATAGAGACTATATTCTCTTGGACGCTATATGTTTGCTATGATCCAAAAATGGCTATTTTGTCACAGTATCTATATTTTCATGTGGCTGTATTCTCAGAGTGGATATAATTTATAAATGCGTTTATTGTTGCGTTGACTATATTGTCATATCATTTATGTTATCTTTGTGGCTTTATTGTTATGGTGAATATATTAGCGTTTTGACGATATTATCAGAATAGCGAAACGGTCACTTTAAAGATATTCATATAGAGGCTATATTTTCACGACAAATATATTTATATGGACGCTATATTTTCATGATGTTCATGTACTCGTTGTATATTCATTTTCAAGGTGACGATAATGTCCTGGCGATTGATTTATATCGAGAGATTATTGTCATGGTGGCTGTACTGTCTTGATGGCTGCATAGTCGTTTGCTATTTTTTCAATAGTACTCTTTTTTGTGAAGATGCCTTTATCGTCAGTACAGCTAGAGAATCGTGGGGAACATATTTTCATAGTTGCAGTATTGTCATTATGAACATACCGTCGTTCTGGTTATCATCTCTTTTTCTTTACGTTGCTATGATGTATATATCGTCACCTTGATTATAGTGGCAAGGTGATCTTTTTTATTGGTGCTACACTGTCATTTTCTAATCATGCATATTTTGTCACAAGCGATATATCATTTTGATAACTTTATTATTAAGGTGACAGTGTTTTAATAGCGACTATGTTGTCATAATGACTATAATCTCAGAGTGGCTATATTGGCATGGTCACTATTTTATCATGATATTTATGTCATAGTGACTGTATTTTCAAGGCAGGTTTTTAATGGTGTATAAAATTTTGTCCCTGAGGTTATACCATAATAGAAGCGAAATTTTATTTTTCATTAAATAATCAAGTGACTACATTGTCATGATATGCTACATTGTTATGGTTTCAGTACTGTCGTAGTGAATGTTTTGTTATTGTGGCTATATTGTAATGGAAGCCATAGTGGCAGGGTGACTATATTTTCATGGTAGGATCATTTTATTATGACGATTATATAACATTTCTGAGTATAATATCATCGTGATTGTGTTGCCATAATATCTATATTGCCATTTAACTTGTTGAATTAGTGGCAATATTGTCTTAGAGACTGTATTTTGATGTTTTCTGTATTGTCATGGTAGTTGTATTGTCATCGTGACTATAAGGACATGGTGACTATATTGCATTAAGATACTTTGCTATGGTAATCATATTGCCATGATGGCTATATTGTTTGGTTACCATATTGCCATGATGGCTATATTGTTTAGTTACAGTATTGCCATGAAGGCTATTTGTCATTTTTTTGTCTTTTATATTTCAAGGAGGTGCCTGTCTTTTAATGTTACCTATATTGTCAGAGTAGTATATTGTCAAGTTAGCTATATCGTTGTGATGAGTATTTTTTTCTGTTGATATGTTGCCATGATGGCTATACTAACATTTTAGAGATATTGGCATGGTGATATATCGTCTTAGCAGCAAAACTCTTGTTGTGGGTATCTTTTGGGTATTTTCTATCTTGAATATTTTGCCATGGCAGCTACATTATCAACGATACTATATTTTCATGGTAGCTATATTGTCATGGTGACGACATTGGCACGGTAGCTGTAATGTAATTCTCAATACAATGCTCGCTACATTATCTTGGTCGCTATAACAATTGATGGCAATATTGCTATGATTAATTTTGTCGTTGTGGATATATTTGTCACTACCTACAATATTGTTGTGATTATATGATCATGATAACAATATATTCATGGCGGCTTCTTTGGTAATGTAAGTGTAAGTGTATGGATATCATATCATCATGTCACTTATACTATCATGGTTTTCATACTGTGATATTGTTTATGTCTATGATTATGGTAACTATTTTGTAATGCCGATGATATTTCATTATGAGAATTTTGTCATGTTGACTAAAATTTCATGACATCTATAATGTTTTGGTAGGTACAGTTTCATGATTGTTACACTGTTTTATGGTCTATACTGTCAAGGTTTCTATATTATAATGATATATCCTGTCTTGGTCGCTATTTTGTCATAGAGACTATGTTGTCCTGCCGGCTATATGTTTGCTACGATTCAAAAGCGACTTTTTGTCACAGTATCTATATTGTCATGTAGTTATATTGCTAGAGTGAATATGATTTTCATATTTCTTTTTTTGCTTCTTTGACTGTATTGTCACATCAGTTATATGATCACTGTGGCTATATTGCTATAGTGAATAAATTGCCGTAATGACTATATTATCATAATGGCCAGATTATCATGGCAGACATGTTGACATGGAGGCTATATTTTCATGATATTTATATAGTCTTTGTAAGTATATTATCAAGGTGACTAATGATATGGTGATGATTTGTATCGTGACATTATTAACATTGTGGCTGAACTATGATGGTGGCTATATTTTCGTTTGCTGTATTTTCAATGTTGCTCTTTTTTGAATATGGCTTTGCTGTCAGTGTAGCTATAGTGTCATCTGGAACATATTTTTATAGTGGCAGTATTGTCATTATGACCAAACCGTCATTTTGGCTATCTTTTCATTTTAGTTACATTGCTATAATGTATATATCGTCACCTTACCTATATTGGCAAGGTGATCTTTTTATAGGTGTTATATTGTCAGTATTTAACTCTTGCATACTTTGTCATAAGCGAAATATTATCATGATAATTATATTTTTATGGTGACAATATTGTCATAGCGACTATATCATCATTATGACTATAATGTCACAGTGCCTATGTTGCCAAGATATATATATTGTCATGGTGACTTTTTTATCATGATTTTTATAATGTCATAATGACTGTATTTTCGTAGAAACTTTTTTAATAGTGTTCATATTTGCCCTTGAGGACATACCATTATAGAAGAGAAATTGTCATTTTGATTGAATTATCAGCTGACTACATTGCCATGATATGCTATACTGTTATGATTTCAGTACTGTCATGGTAAATCTTTTATTACTGTTTCTACATTGCAATGGAAACCAAAATGGTACGTGGCTATATTTTCATGGTAGGATAATTCTATCATGGCGATTATATTGCATTTCTGAGTATATTTTCATGGTGACTATGTTGCCATAATATCTATATTGTCATATAATTTGTCAAATTGATGGCAATATTGTCTTAGAGACGGTACTGTCATGTTATCTGTATTGTCACGATGGTTTTATTGTCAACGTGACTATATAGTCATGTTGGCTACATTGTCGTTAAGATCACATTCTTATGGTAGCTATATTACCATAGTGGCTGTATTGTTGAATCGCTATATCGCCATGATGGCTATTTGTCATTTTTGTTATATAACAAGAAGATGACTGTCTTTTCATGTTGGCAATATTGTCAGAATAGCTATATTGTCGAGTAGTGGGCATATATATTTCTTTTCTTGCGATATATTATCATGATGGTAATAACAACATTTTGACGATATTGGCATGGCGATATAGTGTTTTAGCAGCTAAACTCTTCTTGTGGTTTTTTTTCAATTGTATATTTTATCATGGTAGCTACATAGTCAAGGTTACTATATTTTCATGGTAGCTACATTGTCATGGTGAAGACATTGGCATGGTGGTTGTATTCTTACTTTCAATATGATTCCTTCCTGGCTACATTATCTTGTTTGCTAAATCAACTTGATGGCTATAATGTTATGGTTAATTTTGTCTTTCGGGATACATTTTGTAATTAGTGACAATACTCTTGTGATTATATGATCATGATAATATTTTCATGAAAACTTATGTGTTATTGTAAATGTAAGTGAATGGATATCATCTCATCATATCACTTAAATTGTCATTGTTTTTACACTATGATCTTGTTTATGTCAACCTGCTGATTATATAATCATGATTCGTGTATGATTATGGTAAATATATTGTAATGTCGTTTTATTTCATTGTGATAATTTTGCCATGTTGACTACAATTCCATGACAGCTATAATGTTATGAGCATATCATGATGATAAATCCTGTCTGAGTCACTGTTTTTTCACAGAGACTATATTGTCCTGGAGTCTATATTTTTGCTATGATCCGAAAACGACTCTCTATTAACAGTATCTATATTGTCAGGTGGTTAAATTGCCATTGTGAATATAAGTTGAATGTTTCTATATTTTTGCTTTGATTATATTGTCATATCAGTTATATGATCATGGTAGCTTTATTGCCATAGTGAATAGATTGTCGTCGTGACTATATTTACATAATGGCTAAATTGTTATAGCAAATATCTTGACATGGGGGCTATATATTCATGATATTTATAAAGTCATTGTAAGATTACTGTCAAGGTGACACTATTGTCCTGGTGATTGAGTTATATCGTGATATTATTGTCAAGATGGCTGTATTGTCATGGTGGGTATATTGTAGTTTGCTCTATTTTGATTTTACGCTTTTGTGAAATTAGCTCTACTGTCAGTGTACCTATAGTGTCATGGAGAATATATTTTCATAGTGGAATTATTGTCATTATGAATATACTGTCATTTTGGCCATCTCCTTATTTTGCTTACATTTCTACCATATATGTATCATCACCTTGGCTATATTAGCAACTTGATCTTTTTTTACGGTTGCTATATTTTCATTTTCTTAATCATGCATTTTTTGTCGTAAGTGATACATTATCATGATAAGTATAACATTCCGGTAAGTATATATTGGCATTTGGGTATATTGTCATTATCACAATGATATCATGTTGGATATCTTGCCAAAGTAACTTTATTGTCATGGTGTCTATTTCATCATGATGGTTATAATGTCATGGTGACTACATTTTCACGGTAGCTTTTATATTGGTGTTGGGTTTGCCCTTGAGGATGTATCATTATAAAACGAGATTCTCATTTTCATTAAATCATTAGGGGACTGCACTGTCGTGATATGCTACATTGTTATGGTTTCAGGAATGTCATTCTATATGTATTATTATGTTGGCTATATTCCAATGGAAGCCATTGTGGCAGAGTGGCTATATTTTCATGATATAATCATTTTGTTATGTCGATTATATTCCACATGTGTGTATATTGTCATGGTGACTATTGCCATAATATACATACTGTCATTTCATTTGTTGAATTGGTGGCTATATTGTCATAATGTAATGTCATGGTTCCTGTATTGTCTTGGTGGTTGTATTGTCATCGTGTCTATATGGTCATGGTAGTTATATTTCAATTAAGATTATATTGATATGGTAACTATATTGACATAGTGGCTATATTGTTAAATGAATATATTGCCATGATGGCTGTTTTTTAATGTACAGAGCATCAGATCGGGGAAGAGCAGTGTGGTTTCAGAAGTGGTAGAGGATGTGTGGATCAGGTGTTTGCTTTGAAGAATGTATGTGAGAAATACTTAGAAAAGCAAATGGATTTGTAAGTAGCATTTATGGATCTGGAGAAGGCATATGATAGAGTTGATAGAGATGCTCTGTGGAAGGTATTAAGAATATATGGTGTGGGAGGAAAGTTGTTAGAAGCAGTGATAATTTCTTATCGAGGATGTAAGGCATGTGTACGTGTAGGAAGAGAGGAAAGTGATTGGTTCTCAGTGAATGTAGGTTTGCGGCAGGGGTGTGTGATGTCTCCATGGTTGTTTAATTTGTTTATGGTTGGGGTTGTTAGGGAGGTAAATGCAAGAGTTTTGGAAAGAGGGGCAAGTATGAAGTCTGTTGGGGATGAGAGAGCTTGGGAAGTGAGTCAGTTGTTGTTCGCTGATGATACAGCGCTGGTGGCTGATTCATGTGAGAAACTGCAGAAGCTGGTGACTGAGTTTGGTAAAGTGTGTGGAAGAAGAAAGTTAAGAGTAAATGTGAATAAGAGCAAGGTTATTAGGTACAGTAGGGTTGAGGGTCAAGTCAATTGGGAGGTAAGTTTGAATGGAGAAAAACTGGAGGAAGTGAAGTGTTTTAGATATCTGGGAGTGGATCTGGCAGCGGATGGAACCATGGAAGCGGAAGTGGATCATAGGGTGGGGGAGGGGGCGAAAATTCTGGGGGCCTTGAAGAATGTGTTGAAGTCGAGAACATTATCTCGGAAAGCAAAAATGGGTATGTTTGAAGGAATAGTGGTTCCAACAATGTTGTATGGTTGCGAGGCGTGGGCTATGGACAGAGTTGTGCGCAGGAGGATGGATGTGCTGGAAATGAGATGTTTGAGGACAATGTGTGGTGTGAGGTGGTTTGATCGAGTGAGTAACGTAAGGGTAAGAGAGATGTGTGGAAATAAAAAGAGCGTGGTTGAGAGAGCAGAAGAGGTCTTGTTATATTACAAGGGTTGATTGTCTTTTCATGTTGCCTATATATCAGGGTACCTATATTGTTATCATAAGATTACAGTCATAAAGACAATATAGTCGCCATGCCATTATTTTCACCTTAATGATATGGGTATGATGTTAATATATCGCTTATAACAGAATATGCATGATTAAAAAATGACAATATACCACCTATAAACAAATCACCTTCCCAATATAGCCAAGGTGACGATATATATAACATAGCAATGTAACCCAAATTAGTAGATAGCCAAAATGACCATATTTCATAATGACAATTGCGTCACTATGAAAATTTGTTCCCAATGAAAGTATAGCTACACTGATATTAAAGCCATATTCACTAAATAGTAACATGGAAAACGCATCAAACGACAATATAGTCACCATGATTGTACAGCCACCATAACAATAATGTTACAACATAAATCAATCACTGTGATATTAGAGTAAACTTGAAAAATTTTTTACAATTACCAAAAAAGTATCATGAGAATATAGCATCCATATCAACATATTTCCCGTGACAATTTAGCCATTATGATAGTATAGTCACAACTACAATATATTCACTATAACAACAAAGCCACCATGGCCATATAACTGATATAAGAATATAGTCAACGCAACATTAAAGAAGCATTCAGAATATGTTCACAACGTCAATATAGCCACCTGACAATATAGATACGTGACGAAATAGTCTCTTTCGGATCATAGGAAGCATATAGCCTCTAAAGTATATAGTGTCCAGAAGACAATAGCTTCCAAAACAGAATTCATCAATACTATACAGCCGCCTTGACAGTATAGCCCATAAAACAATGTCAGAACCATGAAAATGTACCTGCCATACTTATATAACTACTATCAAAATAAAGTCAACATACCAAAATGATCAAAAAAGATATTGCCATTGCTATATAGTTACAATAATCATACATTAATGATTATAATGTAATCAGCATTTTCACATAAGCACCATCACCGTGTGAAAGCATGACAGACTGAGTTACATGATATGATATCCAGACAGATACACTCAAGATGCCAAATAAGCCGTCATAGAAATAGTATAATGATCATATAATCACAACCAAATTGTAGGTAAAGACAAAATACATCCCCAACGATGAAATTGACCGTAGCAATATATCCATCAAGTTGATATAGCGACCAAGATAATATAGCCAGGATGGTGTTATATTGAACATAACAATACACCCGCCATGCCAATATCGTCATCTTTACAATGTAACTTGCATGAAATATAGTAACCTTGACGTTGTAGGTACCATGATAATGTATTCCCATGACAAAATGTCCAAAACAACAGTTGGGCTGCGTACACTATATCACCATGCTAATGTTGCCAAAATTCTAGTATAGCCATCATGGCAATATACCAAAAGGAAAAAAAATACCCACCACAATAAGATAGCTAACTTAACAATATAGCAAATCTGACAAAAAGCCATGATGGCAATATAGTTACCATAAGAATGTAATCTTAACGACAGTATAGCCATCATGACCATAGTGTCACGATGATAAGACAACCATGATGACCATACATGCAACATGAGAATACAGTCTCTATGATAATATTGCCATAAATTTAATAAATCAAATGACAATATAGAAATTATGGCAACACAGTCACCATGACAATATATTCAAAAATACAATAAAATACTAATTACAAAATGATCAAACCATGAAAATATAGCCACCCTACCACTATGGCTTCCATTGTAACGTAGCCAACATGATATACATTCACCATGACAGTACTGAAACTGTAACAATATAGCATGTCATGACAATGTATTCACCTCATAATTTAAACAAAATGAAATATCCGTGTTTATAATGATATATCTCCAAGGGTAAATCAACACCATTAAATAAGCTACAATGAAAATGTAGTCACATGTAGCTATCTTAGCAATATAGCCACTAAGAGATTGTAGTCACAATGACAATATAGTCACCACGACAATATACTGTCACTTTAATGATACAGTTGTCAAGATAATGTATCACTCATGAAAAAATATACATGATTTAAAAAAATGACAATATAGCAACTATAAAGAGATCACCTTGCCAATATAGCCAAAGTGACGATATGTAAATCTTCGCAATGTAACCAAAATGAGCAGATAGCCAAATTGACGATATGTTCATAATGACAATACTGCTACTACGAAAATATATTCCCCATGACACTATAGCTACAATGACAATAAAGGAAACTTCACAAAAGAGGAACATTGAAAATACAGGAAACGATAATATAGCCACCATGACAATGCAGCTATCGTGACAATAATGTCACGATATACATCAATCGCCAGGCTATTAGAGTCACCTTGATAGTAATCTTTCAATGACTTTATGAATATCATGAAAATATAGCCCTCATATCAACATATTTCCTATGACAATTTAGCCATTATGATAATATAGTCACGACGACAAGATATTCACTATGACAATAAAGCTACCATGATTCTATAACTGATATGAGAATATAGATTTCAGGATATGTAGTGTCCAGGACAATATACAAATCACGGCAACACAGTAACCATAAGAATATACACGCAAATACAATAAAATCGTTATAACAAAATGATCCAACCATGAAAATATAGTTACCCTGCTACTATGATTTAATTGTAATGTAACCAACATAATATACATTCAACATGACAGTACTGAAACTATAACAATATCGCATATCATGGCAATATATTAACATGATAATTTAAAAAAAAGGAAATTTTCGTTTTTACAATATATCGTCAAAGGCAAAATCTACACGATTCAATATGCTACAATGGAAATTCAGTCAAACTGTCATTATAACCATCATCATGAAATAGTCAACATGACAGTATAGTTATCTTAGCAATATAGACACTAAGAGATTATGGTCATATTGTCAACATTGTCACAATGACAATATACTGTCACCTTAATAGTAAAGTTATCACGATAATGTATCGCTTATGAAAAAATATGCATGACCAAAAAAATTGACAACATAGCAACTATAAAAGAGATCACCTTGACAATATAGCCAAGGTGACGATATGTAAATCCTCGCAATATAACCAATATAAGCCAAAATGACGGTAAGTTCATAATGACAATACTGCTGCTATGAAAATATATCCCCCAGGACACTATAGCTACAATGATAATAAAGCAATCTTCACAAAAGAGTAACAGTGAAAATACATCAAACGACTATATAACCACCATGAAAGTACAGCCACTATGACAATATTGTCACGATATAATTCACTGACTATATAAACATCATTAAAATAAGGCTTCCATGTCAACATACTTACCATGACAATTTAGTCAATATGATAATATAGTCAAGACGGCAATATATTCACCATAACAATATAACCATGATCATATAAGTGATATGACATTACAGTCAACACAACAATAAGGAAGCCTTAAAATTATATTCATTATATCAACATAAGCACCTGACAATATTGATGCTGTGACAAAATAGTCTCTTTCGGATCATAGCAAACATATAGGCTTCAGGACAATATAGTGTCCATGACAAAATAGCGACTAAGACAAGATTTTTAATTAATATATAATCATCTTGACAGTATAGCCGATAAAACAATGAAACCTCAATGAAAATGCCATAACAATATAGCTACCATGAAAATGCAGGCAACATGACAAAATTGTCACAATGAAATATAATCGCCATTACAATTTAGTCACCATAATCATATATCAATCATGATAATATCATCAGGAGGCTGACATAAACACCATCACAGTATAAAAACCATGACAATATAGTGACATGATAATATGATATCCATACACTTGCACTCACATTACCAAATAAGCCGCCATGAAAATATTGTTATCATGATCATATGATTAAAACAAAATTGTAGTTAATGACAAAATATATCCCCAACGACAAAATTAACCATAGCAATATAGCCAGCAAGTAAATATAGCGACCAAGATAATGTAGGTAGGATGGCATTATATTGAAAATAACAATACAGCCACAATGGCAATATCGTCACCATGACAATGGAGCTACCTTGAAAATATAGCAACATTGACAATATAGCTACTATGATAATAAAATCCCATGGAACATATCCACAATAACAGTTTATTTGCTAAGACACTATATCACCATGCCAATATTGCCAAAATGTTAGTCTAGGAATCATGGCAATATACCACCAGAAAAGGAAAATAAGCACCACAATGATATAGCTCACTTAACAATATAGCTACCCTAATAATATATTCAATATGAAAAGACAGTCACCTCCTTACAGTATAACAAAAATGAGAAATAGCTATCAATGCAATGTAGTCACCTATCAATATAGTCACCATGGCAATATAGTTACCATAACCATGTAATCATAAATGGAATATAACCAACATGACTATATAGTCAAGATGACATGCAACCATCATGACAATACATGCAACATGACATTAGAGTCTCTACGACAATATTGCAATCGCTTCAACAAATTAAATGATAAAATTGATATTACTGGGACACAGTCACCATGACAGTATTATGACAAATGCAATATAACCCCGATAACAAAACTATCCTATCATGAAAATTTAGCCACCCTGCCACTGCAATATGGCTAAAATAATAATACATTCACTACGACAGTACTGAAACCATGACAATATAGCATATCATGACAATATAGTCACCCGATGACAGTCGTGCACCAGCTACCGATGTGTACGGAGCTGCTGTCGTCTTTCAGAGCTAGGTTGTAGCTATTCCTCCTTGCGTTGTCGGTACCCTTGCTTTGTTTTGAAGGTTTTATCTAAGATGATCATGATTGGTGTATGATTATCGAAACTATAATGTGATATCGTTTGTATTTCATTGTAATGAATTTGTCATAGTAACTATATTTTCATGTAAGCTATATTGTTATGGTAGGTACAATTTCATGGTTGTTCCACTGTTTTATTGGCTATACTGTCAAGGTGACTGTATCGTGATGATAAATCCTGTCTTCTTCGCTGTTTTGTTATGGGGACTATGTTCTCTTGGACGCTATATGTTTGCTATGATCCAAAAATGACTATTTTGTGACAGTATCTATATTTTCATGTGGCTGTATTTTCAGAGTGGATATAATTTATAAATGCGTTTATTGTTGCGTTGACTTTATTGTCATATTATTTATGTGATCATGGTGGCTTTATTGGTATGGTGAACATATTAGCGTCTTGACTATATTATCAGAATGGCGAAACTGTCACTTTAAAGATATTCATATGCAGGCTATATTTTCACGACAAATATATTTATATGGACGCTATATTTTCATGATGTTCATGTACTCATTGTATATTCATTATCAAGGTGACGCTAATGTCCTGGCGACTGATTTATATCGAGAGATTATTGTCATGGTGGCTGTACTGTCTTGATGGCTGTATAGTCGTTTGCTATTTTTTCAATAGTACTGTTTTTGTGAAGATGCCTTTATTTTCAGTGAAGCTGGAGAATTCTGGGGAACATATTTTCATAGTTGCAGTATTGTCATTATGATCATACCGTCGTTCTGGTTATCATCTCTTTTTCTTTACGTTGCTATGATGTACATATCGTCACCTTGATTATAGTGGCAGGGTGATCTTTTTTATTGGTGCTATAGTGTCATTTTCTCATCATGCATATTTTGTCAGAAGCGATATATCATTTTGAGAACTTTATTATTAAGGTGACAGTATTTTGATAGCGACTATATTGTCATAATGACTATAATCTCAGAGTGGATATAATGCCATGGTCACAATTTCATCATGATATTTATGTCATAGTGACTGTATTTTCATGGCAGATTTTTAATGATGTATAAATTTTGTCCCTGAAGTTATACCATAAGAGAAGCGACATTTTTATTTTTCATTAAATGAACAAGTGACTACATTGTCATGATATGCTATATTGTTATGGTTTCAGTACTGTCGTGGTGAATGTTTTGTTATTGTGGCTATATTGTAATAGAAGCCATAGTAGCAGGGTGACTATATTTTCATGGTAGGATTACTTTATTTTGACGATTATATAACATTTCTGAGTATATTGTCATCGTGATGGTGTTGCCATAATATCTATATTGTCATTTAACTTGTTGAATTAATGGCAATATTGTCTTAGAGACTGTATTTTGATGTTTTCTGTATTGTCATGGTAGTTGTATTGTCATCGTGACTATAAGGACATGGTGACTATATTGCCATTAAGAATACATTGCTATGATAATCATATTGCCATGATGGGTATATTGTTTGGTTACCATATTGCCATGATGGCTATATTGTTTAGTTACCGTATTGCCACGATGTATATTTGTCATTTTTTTTTCTTTTATATTTCAAGGAGGTGGCTTTCTTTTAATGTAACATATATTGTCAGAGTAGTATATTGTCAAGTTAGCTATATCGTTACGATGAGTATTTTTTCTGTTGATATATTGCCATGATGGCTATACTAACATTTTAGAGATGTTGGCATGGTGGTATATCGTCTTAACAGCTAAACTCTTGTTGTGGCTATCTTTTGGGTATTTTCTATCTTGAATATTTTGCCATGGCAGCTACATTATCAACGTTACTATATTTTCATGGTAGCTATATTGTCATGGTGACGACATTGGCACGGTGGCTGTATTGTAATTCTCAATACAATGCTCGCTATATTATCTTGGTCGCTATAACAAGTTGATGGCTATATTGCTATGATTAATTTTGTCGTTGTGGATATATTTGTCACTACCTACAATATTGTTTTGATTATATGATTATGATAACAATATATTCATGGCGGCTTCTTTGGTTTTGTAAGTGTAAGTGTATGGATATCATATCATCATGTCACTTATACTGTCATGGTTTTTATACTGTGATATTGTTTAAGTCAACCTGCTGATTATATGATCATGATTGGCCTATGATTATGGTAACTACATTGTAATGCCGATGATATTTCATTATGAAAATTTTGTCATGCTGACTAAAATTTCATGACATCTATAATGTTTCGGCAGGTAGAGTTTCATGATTAATACATTGTTTTATGGTCTATACTGTCAATGTGTCTATATTATAATGATATATCCTGTCTTGGTCGCTATTTTGTCATAGAGACTATGTTGTCCTGCCGGCTATATGTTTGCTAGGATTCAAAAGCGACTATTTGTCAGAGTATCTATATTGTCATGTACTTATACTGCCCTAGTGAATATTATTTGTATATATCTTTTTTGCTTCTTTGACTGTATTGTCACATCAGTTAAATGATCTCTGTGGCTATATTGTTATGGTGAATAAATTGCTGTCATGGCTATATTATCATAATGGCCAGATTATCATGGCAGACATGTTGACATGGAGTCTATATTTTCATATTTATAGAGTAATTGTAAGTTTATTATCAAGGTGAATAATGACATGATGATGATTTGTATAGTGACATTATTATCATGGTGGCTGAACTATGATGGTGGCTATATTCTCGTTTTCTGTATTTTCAATGTTGCTCTTTTGTGAATATGGCTTTTTTGTCAGTGTAGCTATAGTGTCATGGGGAACATATTTTCATAGTGGCAGTATTGTCATTATGACCATACCGTCATTTTGGCTATCTTTTCATTTTAGTTACATTGCTATAATGTATATATTGTCACCCTAGCTTTATTGGCAAGGTGATATTTTTATAGGTGATATATTGTCATTATCTAACTCTTGCATACTTTGTCACAAGCGAAATATTATCATGATAATTATAGTTTCATGGTGACAATATTGTCACAGCGCCTATATTATCATTATGACTATAATGTCAGATTGGCTATATTGCCAAGTTATCTCTATTGTCATGGTGACTTTTTTATCATGATTTTTATAATGTCATAATGACCGTATTTTCGTAGAAGCTTTTTTAATGGTACTGATATTGCCCTTGAGGATAAGCCATTACAGAAGAGAAATTGTTATTTTGATTAAATTATCAGCTGACTACATTGCCATGATATGCTATACTTTTATGGTTTCAGTACTGTCATGGTAAATCTTTTATTACTGTTTCTACATTGCAATGGAAACCAAAATGGTAGGTGGCTATAATTTCGTGGTAGTATGATTTTATCATTCCGATTATATTACATTTCTGAGTATATGATCATGTTGACTATGTTACCATAATATCTATATTGTCATATAATTTGTCAAATTGATGTCAATATTGTCTTAGAGACGGTACTGTCATGTTATCTGTATTGTCACGGTGGTTGTATTGTCAACCTGACTATATAGTCATGTTGGTTACATTGTCGTTAAGATCACATTGTTATGGTAACTATATTACCATAGTGGATGTATCGTTAAATCACTATATCGCCATGATGGCTACTTGTCATTTTTGTTATATAACAAGGATGTGACTGTCTTTTTATGTTGGCAATATTGCAGAATAGCTATATTGTCGAGTAGTTGGTATATGTATTTCTTTTCTGGCTGTATATTATCATGATGGCAATAATAACATTTTGGCGATATTGGCATAGCGATGTAGTGATCTAGCAGCTAAACTCTGCTTGTGGATATTTTTCAAATGTATATTTTATCATCGTAGCTACATAGTCAAGGTTACTATATTTTCATGGTAGCTACATTGTCATGGTGAAGACATTGGCATGGTGATTGTATTCTTACTTTCAATATAATGCCGTCCTGGCTACATTATCTTGGTCGCTATATCATCTTGATGGCTATATTGTTATGGTTAATTTTGTCTTTCGGAATATATTTTGTAATTAGTGACAATACTGTTGTGATTATATGATCATGATAATATTTTCATGACAACTTATGTGGTATTGTAAGTGTAAGTGAATGGATATCATCTCATCATATCACTTTAATTGTCATGGTTTTTACACTCTGATCTTGTTTATGTCAACCTGCTGATTATATAATCAAGATTGGTGTATGATAATGGTAAATATATTGTAATGTCGTTTTATTTCATTGTGATAATTTTGTCATGTTGAGTACAATTCCATGACAGCTATAATGTTATGAGCATATCATGATGATAAATCCTGTCTGATTCACTGTTTTTCACATAGAAAATATTGTCCTGGAGTCTATATTTTTGCTATTATCCGAAAACGACTATCTATTAACAGTGTCTATATTGTCAGGTGGTTATATTGCCATTGTGAATATAAGTTGAATGTTTCTATATTTTTACTTTGATTATATTGTCATATCAGTTATATGATCATGGTAGCTTTATTGTCATCGTGAATAGATTGCCGTTGTGACTATATTTTCATAATGGCTAAATTGTCATAGGAAATATCTTGACATGGGGCTATATTTTCATTATATTTATAAAGTCATTGTAAGATTACTGTCAAGGTGACTCTATTGTCCTGGTGATTGAATTATATCGCGATATTATTGTCAAGATGGCTGTATTGTCATGGTGTCTATATTGTAGTTTGCTGTATTTTAATTTTACGCTTTTGTGAAGAGAGCTTTTCTGTCAGTGTACCTACAGTGTCATGGAGAATATATTTTCATAGTGGAAT
Source organism: Panulirus ornatus (assembly GCF_036320965.1). Classification (NCBI taxonomy): domain Eukaryota; kingdom Metazoa; phylum Arthropoda; class Malacostraca; order Decapoda; family Palinuridae; genus Panulirus; species Panulirus ornatus. The sequence continues at coordinate 8,170,482 of NC_092278.1, read as the reverse complement.
TATTGTCATTATGACCATACTGTCATTTTGGCCATCTCCTTATTTTGGTTACATCTCTATCATATATATATCATCACCTTGGCTATATTAGCAACGTGATCTTTTTTTACAGTTGCTATATTCTCATTTTTTTAATCATGCATTTTTTGTCGTAAGTGATACATTATCATGATAACTATAACATTCCGGTAACTATATATTAGCATTTTGACTATACTGTTATTATCAAAATAATATCATGTTGAATATCTTGCCAAAGTAAATTTATTGTCATGGTGTCTATTTCATCATGATGGTTATAATGTCATGGTGACTACATTTTCACGGTAGCTTTTATATTGGTGTTAGGTTTGCCCTTGAGGATGTATCATTATAAAACGAGATTGTAATTTTGATTAAACCATTAGGGGACTACATTGTCGTGATATGCTATACTGTTATGGTTTCAGGAATGTCATTGTATATGTATCATTATGTTAGCTATATTCCAATGGAACCCATACTGGCAGAGTTTCTATATTTTCATAATATAATCATTTTGCTATGTCGATTATATTCCATTTGTGTGTATATTGTCATGGTGACTGTTGCCATAATATCTATACTGTCATTTGATTTATTGAATTGGTGGCTATATTGTCATAATGTAATGTCATGGTTCCTGTATTGTCTTGGTGGTTGTATTGTCATCGTGTCTATATGGTCATGGTAGTTATAATTCCATTAAGATTATTTTGATACGGTAGCTATATTGCAATGGTGGCTATATTGTTAAAGGAATATATTGCCATGATGGCTATTTGTTTTTTCTTGTTATATTACAAGGGGTGATTGTCTTTTCATGTTGCCTATATATCAGGGTACCTATATTGTTATCATAAGATTACAGTAATAAAGACAATATGGTCGCCATGCCAATATTTCCTCCGTACTGATATGGGTATCATGATAATATATCGCTTATAACAGAATATGCACGATTAAAAAATGACAATATACCACCTACAAAAAAAATCAGCTTCCCAATATAACCAAGGTAACGATATATATAAAATAGCAATGTAACCCAAATTAGAATATAGCGGAAAATGACTTTATTTCATAATGAAAATTGCGTCACTATGAAAATTTGTTCCCAATGAAAGTATAGCTACACTGACATTAAAGCCATATTCACTAAATAGTAATACTGAAAACGCATGAAACGACAATATAGCCACCATGATTGTACAGCCACCATAACAATAATGTTACAATATAAATAATCACTGTGATATTAGAGTAGACTTGAAAAAAATTTATAATTACTATAAAAGTATCATGAGAATATAGCATCCATATCAACATATTTCCCATGACAATTTAGCCATCATGATAGTATAGTCACAACTACAATATATTCACTATAACAGCAAAGCCACCATGGCCATATAACTGATATAACAATATAGTCAACGCAACATTAAAGAAACATTCAGAATATGTTCACAACGTCAATATAGCCAACTGATAATATAGACACCGTGACATAATAGTCGCTTTCGGATCATAGGAAACATATAGCCTCTAAAGTATATAGTGTCCAGGCGAAAATAGCGTCCAAAACAGAATTTATCAATACTATACAACCGCCTTGACAGTATAGCCCATAAAACAATGTCAGAACCATGAAAATGTACCTGCCATACCAATATAACTACTATCAAAATGAAGTCAACATACCAAAATGATCAAAAAAAGATATTGCCATTGCTATATAGTTACAATAATTATACATTAATGATGATAATGTAATCAGCATTTTCACATAAGCACCATCACCGTTTAAAAGCTTGACAGACTAAGTTACATGATGATATGATATCCAGACAGATACACTCAAGATGCCAAATAAGCCGTCATAGAAATATTATCATGATCAAATAATCACAACCAAATTGTAGGTAAAGACAAAATACATCCCCAACGATGAAATTGACCGTAGCAATATAGCCATCAAGTTGATATAGCGACCAGGATAATGTAGCCAGGATGGCGTTATATTGAACATAACAATACACCCGCCATGCCAATATCGTCATCTTTACAATGTATCTTGCATGAAATATAGTAACCTTCACAATGCAGGTACCATGATAATGTATTCCCATGAAAAAATGTCGAAAACAACAATTGGGCTGCGAACACTATATCACCATGCTAATTTTTGCCAAAATTCTAGTATAGCCATCATGACAATATAACAAAAAAAAAAAAAAATACCCACCACAATAAGATAGCTAACTTAACAATATAGCTACTCTGACAAAAAGCCATGATGGCGATATAGTTACCATAAGAATGTAATCGTAATGACAGTATAGCCATCATGACCATAGAGTCACGATGACAAGACAACCATGATGACCATACAGGCAACATGACAATACAGTCTCTATGACAATATTGCCATCAATCTAATAAATCAAATGACAATATAGAAATTATGGCATGACAATATATTCAAAAATACAATAAAATACTATTAACAAAATGATCAAACCATGAAAATATAGCCATCCTGCCACTATGGCTTCCATTGTAATGTAGCCAACATAATATACCTTCACCATGACAGTACTGAAACTATATCAAAGCATATCATGACAATGTATTCACCTAATGATTTAAACAAAATGAAATATCTCTTTTTATAATGATATATCTCCAAAGGTAAATCAACATCATTAAATAAGCTACAATGAAAATGTAGTCACATATAGTTATCTTAGCAATATAGCCACTAAGAGATTGTAGTCACAGTGACAATATAGTCACCATGACAATATACTGTCACTTTAATGATATAGTTATCAAGATAATTTATCACTCATGAAAAAATATACATGATTAAAAGAAATGACAATATAGCAACTATAAAGAGATCACCTTGCCAATATAGCGAAGGTGACGATATGTATATCTTCGCAATGTAACCAAAATGAGCAGACAGCCAAAATGACGATATGTTCATAATGATAGTACTGCTACTACGAAAATATATTCCCCATGGCACTATAGCTACAATGACAATAAAGAAATCTTCACAAAGGAGTAACATTGAAAATACAGGAAACGACAATATAGCCACCATGACAATGCAGCTATCGTGACAATAATATCACGATATACATCAATCGCCAGGCTATTAGAGTCACCTTGATAGTAATCTTTCAATGACTTTATGAATATCATGAAAATATAGCCCTTCTGTCAACATATTTCCTATGACAATTTAGCCATTATGATAATATAGTCACGACGACAAGATATTCGCTATGACTTTATTGTCATAGTGAATATCTTGTCGTCGTGATCATATAACTGATATGACAATATAGATTTCAGGATATGTAGTGTCCAGGACAATATAGAATTTACGGCAACACAGTAACCATGAGAATATACTCACAAATACAATAAAATCGTCATAACAAAGTGATCCAACCATGAATATTTAGTTACCCTGCCACTCTGACTTTAATTGTAATGTAACCAACATAATATACATTCAATATGACAGTACTGAAACTATAACAATATCGCATATCATGGCAATATATTCACATGATAGTTTAAAAAAAGTAAATTCTCGTTTTTATAATATATCTTCAAGGGCAAAATCAACACCAGTGAATATGCTACGATGAAAATGCAGTCAAACTGTCATTATAACCATCATCATGAAATAGTCACCATGAGAGTATAGTTATCTTAGCAATATAGCCACTAAGAGATTATCCTCATATTGTCAACATTGTCACAATGACAATATACTGTCACCTTAATAGTAAAGTTATCACGATAATGTATCGCTTATGAAAAAAATATGCATGACTAAAAAAAATTACAACATAGCAACTATAAAAGAGATCACCTTAACAATATAGCCAAGGTGACGATATGTAAATCTTCGCAATATAACCAAAATGAGTAGATAGCCAAAATGACGGTATGTTTATAATGACAATACTGCTGCTATGAAAATATATCCCCCATGACACTATAGCTACAATGACAATAAAGCAATCTTCACAAAAGTGTAACAGTGAAAATACCGCAAACGACTATATAGCCACCATGAAAGTACAGCCACTTGACAATAATATCACGATATAATTCACCGACTATATAAACACCATGAAAATAAGGCTTCCATGTCAACATACTTACCATGAAAATCTAGCCAATATGATAATATAGTCAAGACTGCAATATATACACTATAACAATATTGCCATGATTATATAAGTGATGTGACAATACACTCAACGCAACAATAAGGAAGCCTTCAAATTATATTCATTATGGCAATATAAGCACCTGACAATATTGATGCTGTGACAAAATAGTCTCTTTCGCATCATAGCAAACATACAGGCTCCAGGACAATATAGTGTCCATGACAAAATAGCGACCAAGACAAGATTTTTAATTAAGATATAGTCACCTTGACAGTATAGCCGATAAAACAATGATACAACAATGAAAATGTACCTGCCATAACAATATAGCTACCATGAAAATGCAGGCAACATGCCAAATATGTCACAATGAACTATAACCGCCATTACAATTTAGTTACCATAATCATATATCAATCATGATGATATCATCAGGAGGTCGACATACACCATCACAGTATAAAATCCATGACAATATAGTGACATTATAATATGATATCCATACACTTGCACTCATATTACCAAATAAGCCGCCATGAAAATATTATCATGATCATATGATTAAAACAAAATTGTAGTTAATGGCAAAATATATCCCCAACGACAAAATTAACCGTAGCAATATAGCCAGCAAGTAAATATAGCGACCAAGATAATGTAGTTAGTATGGCATTATATTGAAAATAACAATACAGCCACAATGGCAATATCGTCACCATGACAATGGAGGTACCATGAAAATATAGTAACATTGACAATGTTGCTACTATGATAATAAAATCCCATGGAGCATATCCACAATAACAGTTTATTTGCTAAGACACTATATCAACATGCCAATATCGCAAAAATGTTAGTCTAGGCATCATGGCAATATACCACCAGAAAAAGAAAATAAGCACCACAATGATATAACTAACTTAACAATATAGCTTCCCTGATAATATATTCAATATGAAAAGACAGTCACCTCCTTACAGTATAACAAAAATGAAAAATAGCTATCATGGCAATGTAGTCACCTATCAGTATAGTCACCATGGCAATATAGTTACCATAACCATGTAATCATAGCTGGAATATAACCAGCGTGACTATATAGTGAAGATGACATGCAACCATCATGAAAATACAGGCAACATGACATTAGAGTTTCTACGACAATATTGCAATCGCTTCAACAAATTAAATGATGATATAGATATTACTGGAACACAGTCACCATGACAGTATTATCAAAAATGCAATATAACCGCGATAACAAAATTATTCAACCATGAAAATTTAGGCACCCTGCCACTGCAATATAGTTAACATAATAATACATTCACTACGACAGTACTGAAACCATGACAATATAGCATATCATGACAATGTAGTCACCTGATGACAGTCGCGCACCAGCTACCGACGTGTGCGAAGCTGCTATCGTCTTTCAGAGCTAGGTTGTAGCTATTCCTCCCTGCGTTGTCGCTACCCTTGCTTTGTTTTGAAGGTTTATCTTTTATGATCATGACTAGTGTATGATTATCGAAACAATAATATTATGTCGTTTGTATTTCATTGTAATGAATTTGTCATAGTAACTATATTTTCATGTAAGCTATATTGTTATGGTAGGTATATTTTCATGGCTGTTCCACTGTTTTATTGGCTATACTGTCAAGGTGACTGTATTGTGATGATAAATCCTGTCTTCTTCGCTATTTTATCATAGAGACTATATTCTCTTGGACGCTATATGTTTGCTGTGATCCAAAAATGACTATTTTGTCATAGTATCTATATTTTCATGTATTCTCAGAGTGGATATAGTTTATAAATGCGTTTATTGTTGCGTTGACTATATTGTTATATCATTTATGTGATCATGGTGGCTTTATTGTTATGGTGAATATATTAGAGTCTTGACTATATTATAAGAATGGCGAAACTGTCACATTAATCATATCCATATGGAGGCTATATTTTCACGACAAATATATTTACATGGACGCTGTATTTTCATGATGTTCATGTACTCATTGTATATTCATTATCAAGGTAACGCTAATGTCCTGGCGATTGATTTATATCGAGAGATTATTGTCATGGTGGTTATACTGTCTTGATAGCTGTATAGTCGTTTGCTATTTTTTCAATAGTACTCTTTTTGTGAAGATGGCTTTATTGTCAGTGAAGCTGGAGAATCGTAGGGAACATATTTTCTTAGTTGCAGTATTGTCATTATGAACATACCGTCATTCTGGTTATCATCTCTATTTCTTTACGTTGCTATGATGTATATATCGTCACCTTGACTATAGTGGCAAGGTGATCTTTTTTATAGGTGCTATACTGTCATTTTCTATCATGCATATTTTGTCACAAGCGATATATCATTTTGATAACTTTATTATTAAGGTGACAGTATTTTAATAGCGACTATATTGTCATAATGACTATAATCTCAGAGTGGCTATATTGCCATGGTCACTATTTTATCATGATATTTATGTCATAGTGACTGTATTTTCATGGCAGCTTTTTAATGGTGTATGAAAATTTGGCCCTGAGGTTATACCATAATAGAAGCGAAATTTTTATTTTTCATTAAATGATCAAGTGACTACATTGTCATAATATGTTATATTGTTATGGTTTCAGTACTGTCGTGGTGAATGTTTTGTTATTGTGGCTATTTTGTAATGGAAGCCATATTGGCAGGATGACTATATTTTCATGGTAGGATCATTTTATTACGACGATTATATAACATTTCTGAGTATATTGTCATCGTGATTGTGTTGCCATAATATCTATATTGTCATTTAACTTGCTGAATTAGTGGCAATATTGTCTTAGAGACTGTATTTTGATGTTTTCTGCATTGTCGTGGTATTTGTATTGTCATCGTGACTATAAGGACATGGTGACTATATTGCCATTAAGAATACATTGCTATGATAATCATATTGCTATGATGGCTATATTTTTTGGTAACCATATTGCCATGATGGCTATATTGTTTAGTTACCATATTGCCATGATGGCTATTTGTCATTTCTTTTCTTTTATATTTCAAGGAGGTGGCTGTCTTTTAATGTTACATATATTGTCAGAGTAGTATATTGTCAAGTTAGCTATATCGTTGTGATGAGTATTTTTTCTGTTGGTATATTGCCAGGATGGCTATACTAATATTTTAGAGATATTGGTATGGTGATATATCGTCTTAGCAGCTAAACTGTTGTTTTGGCTATCTTTTGGGTATTTTCTATCTTGAATATTTTGCCATGGCAGCTACATTATCAACGTTGCTATATTTTCATGGTAGCTATATTGTCATGGTGACGACATTGGCATGGTGGCTGTATTGTAATTCTCAATACAATGCTCGCTACATTGTCTTGGTCGCTATAACAAGTTGATGGCTATATTGCTATGATTAATTTTGCCGTTTGGGATATATTTGTCACTACCTACAATATTGTTGTGATTATATGATCATGATAATATATTCATGGCGGCTTCTTTAGTATTGTAAGTGTAAGTGTATGGATATCATATCATCATGTCACTTATACTGTCATGGTTTTTATACTGTGATATTGTTTATGTCAACCTGCTGTTTATATGTTCATGATTGGTCTATGATTATGGTAACTATATTGTAATGCCGATGATATTTCATTATGATACTTTTGTCATGTTGACTAAAATTTCATGACATCTATAATGTTTTGGCAGGTACACTTTTATGATTGTTACATTGTTTTATTGTCTATAGTGTCAAGGTGTCTATATTATAATGATATATCCTGTCTTGGTCGCTATTTTGTCATAGAGACTATGTTGTCCTGCCGGCTATATGTTTGCTATGATTCAAAAGCGACTATTTGTCACAGTATCTATATTGTCCTGCAGTTATACTTCCATAGTGAATATGATTTGTATATTTCTTTTTTGCTTCTTTGACTGTATTGTCACATCAGTTATATGATCTCTGTGCCTATATTGTTATGGTGAATGAATTGCCGTCATGACTATATCATCATAATGGCCAGATTATCATGGCAGACATATTGACAAGTAGGCTATATTTTCATGATGTTTATATAGTCATTGTAAGTTTATTATCAAGGTGACTAATGACATGGTGATGATTTGTATCGTGACATTACTATCATGGTGGCTGAACTATCCTGGTGGCTATATTCTCGTTTGCTGTATTTTCAGTGTTGCTCTTTTGTGAATATGGCTTTCTTGTCAGTGTAGGTATAGTGTCAAAGGGAACATATTTTCATAGTGGCAGAATTGTCATTATGACCATACCGTCATTTTGGCTATCTTTTCATTTTAGTTACATTGCTATAATGTATATATCGTCACCTTACCTATATTGGCAAGATGATCTTTTTATAGGTGATATATTGTAATTATTTAACTCTTGCATACTTTGTCATAAGCGAAATATTATCATGATAATTATATTTTTATGGTGACAATATTGTCATAGCGACTATATTATCATTATGAATATAATGTCAGAGTGGCTATATTGCCAAGATAACTATATTGTCATGGTGTCTTTTTTATCATGATTATTATAATGTCATAATGACTGTATTTTCGTAGAAGCTATTTTAATGGTGTAAATATTGCCCTTGAGGATATACCATTATAGAAGAGAAATTGTCATTTTCATTAAAGTATCAGCTGACTACATTGCCATGATATGTTATACTGTAATGGTTTCGGTACTGTCATGGTAAATTTTTTATTACTGTTTCTACATTGCAATGGAAACCAAAATGGTAGGTGGCTATATTTTCATGGTAGGATAATTTTATCATGGCGATTATATAGCATTTCTGAGTATATTGTCATGGTGACTATGTTACCATAATATCTATATTGTCATATAATTTGTCAAATTGATGGCAATATTGTCTTAGAGACGGTACTGTCATGTTATCTGCATTGTCATGGTGGTTGTATTGTCAACGTGACTATATAGTCATATTGGCTACATTGTCGTTAAGATCACATTGTTATGCTAACTATATTACCATAGTGGCTGTATTGTTAAATCACTATATCGCCATGATGGCTATTTGTCATTTTTGTTATATAATAAGGAGGTGACTGTCTTTTCATGTTGGCAATATTGTCAGAATAGATATATTGTCGAGTAGTGGGTATATATATTTCTTTTCTGGAGGTATATTATCATGATGGCAATAATAACATTTTGGCGATATTAGCATAGCGATATAGTGTTTTAGCAGCTAAACTCTTCTTGTGGATATTTTTCTTTTGTATATTTTATCATGGTAGCTACATAGTCAAGGTTACTATATTTTCATGGTAGCTACATTGTCATGGTGAAGACATTGGCATGGTCATTGTATTCTTACTTTCAATATAATGCCGTCCTGGCTACATCATCTTGGCTGTTATATCAACTTGATGGCTATATTGTTATGGTTAATTTTGTCTTTCGGGATATATTTTGTAATTACTGACAATACTGTTGTGATTATATGATCAAGATAATATTTTCAAGAAGACTTATGCGGTATTGTAAGTGTAAGTGAATGGATATCATCTCATTATATCACTTTAATTGTCATGGTTTTTACACTATGATCTTGTTTATGTCAACCTGCTGATTATATAATCATGATTGGTGTGTGATTATGGTAACTATATTGTAATGTCGTTTTATTTCATTGTGATAACTTTGTCATGGTGACTACAATTCCATGACAGCTATAATGCTATGAGCATATCATGATGATAAATCCTGCCTGAGTCACTGTTTTCTAACAGAGACTATATTGTCCTGGAGTCTATATTTTTGATATTATCCGAAAACGACTATCTATTAACAGTATCTATATTGTCAGGTGGTTATATTGCCATTGTGATTATAAGTTAAATGTTTCTATATTTTTGATTTGATTATATTGTCATATCAGTTATATGATCATGGTAGCTTTATTGTCATAGTGAATAGATTGCCGTCGTGACTATATTTTCATAATGGCTAAATTGTTATAGCAAATATCTTGACGTGGGGGCTGTATTTTCATGATATTTATAAAGTCGTTATAAGATAATGTCAAGGTGACTCTATTGTCCTGGTGATTGATTTATATCGTGATACTATTGTCAAGATGGCTGTATTGTCATGGTGGCTATATTGTAGTTTGCTGTATTTTAATTTTACGCTTTTGTGAAGATAGCTTTACTGTCAGTGTACCTATAGTGTCATGGAGAATATATTTTCGTAGTGGAATTATTGTCATTATAAACATACTGTAATTTTGGCCATCTCCTTATTTTGGTTACATTTCTGTCATAAATATATCATCACCTTGGCTATATTAGGAACGTGATCATTTTTTACGGTTGCTATATTTTTATTTTTTTAATCATGCATTTTTTGTCGTAAGTGATACATTATCAGGATAACTATAACATTCCGGTAACTATATATTGGCATTTTGACTATTATGAAAATGATATCATGCTGAATATCTTGCGAAAGTAACTTTACTGTCATGGTGTCTATTTCATCATGGTGGTTATAATGTCATGGTGACTACATTTTCACGGTAGCTTTTATATTGGTGCTTGGTTTGCTCTTGAGGATGTACCATTATAAAACGAAATTCCAATTTTGATTAAATCATTAGGGGACTACATTGTCGTGATATGCTATATTGTTATGGATTCGGGAATGTCATTGTATATGTATTATCATGTTGGCTACATTCCAATGGAAGCCATAGTGGCAGAGTGGCTATATTTTCATAATATAATCATTTTGTTATGTCGATTATATTCCATTTGTTTGTACATTGTCATGGTGACTGTTGCCATAATATCTATACTGTCATTTCATTTCTTGAATTGGTGGCTATATTGTCAAAATGTAATGTCATGGTTCCTGTATTGTCTTGGTGGTTGTATTGTCATCGTGTCTATATGGTCATGGTAGTTATATTTCCATCAAGATTATATTGATACGGTAACTATATTGCCATGTTGGCTATATTGTTAAATGAATATATTGCCATGATGGCTATTTGTTATTTCTTGTTATATTACAAGGGGGTGATTGTCTTTTCATGTTGCCTATATATCAGGGTACCTATATTGTTATCATAAGATTACAGTCATAAAGACAATATAGTCGCGATGCTAATATTTTCACCTTAATGACATGGGTATCATGATAATATATCGCTTATAACAGAATATGCTCGATTGAAAAATGACAATATACCACCTATAAAAAAAAAATCACCTTCGCAATATAGCCAAGGTGACGATATATATAACATAGCAATGTATTCCAAATTAGAAGATAGCCAAAATGACTTTATTTCATGATGACAATTGCGCCACTATGAAAATTTGTTCCCAATGAAAGTATAGCTACACTGACATTAAAGCCATATTCACATTGACCATAGTAACATTGAAAACGCATCAAGTGACAATATAGCCACCATGATTCTACAGCCACCATAAAAATAATGTTACAACATAAATCAATAGCTGTGATACTAGAGTAAACTTGAAAAAATGTTTACAATTACCATAAAAGTATCATGAGAATATAGCATCAATATCAACATATTTCCCATGACAATTTAGCCATTATGATAGTATAGTCACAACTACAATATATTCACTATAAAAACAAAGCCACCATGGCCATATAACTGATATAACAATATAGTCAACGCAACATTAAAGAAACATTCAGAATATGTTCACAACGTCAATATAGCCACCTGACGATATAGATACCGTGAGAAAATAGTCGCTTTTGGATCATAAGAAACATATAGCCTCTAAAGTATATAATGTCCAAGAGACAATAGCGTCCAAAACAGAATTTATCAATACTATACAGCCGCCTTGACAGTATAGTCCATAAAACAATGTCAGAACCATGAAAATGTACATTCCATACCAATATAACTAATATCAAAATGAAGTGAACATACCAAAATGATCAAAAAAGATATTGCCAATGCTATGTAGTTACAATAATCATACATTAATGATGATAATGTAGTCAGCATTTTCACATAAGCACCATCACCGTTTAAAAGCATGACAGACTAAGTTACATGATGATATGATATCTAGACAGATACACTCAAGATGCCAAATAAGCCGTCATAGAAATATTATCATGATCATATAATCACAAACAAATTGTAGGTAAAGACAAAATACATCCCCAACGATGAAATTGACCGTAGCAATATACCCATCAAGTTGATATAGCGACCAAGATAATGTACCCAGGATGGCGTTATATTGAACATAACAATACACCCGCCATGCCAATATCGTCATCTTTACAATGTTGCTTGCATGAAATATAGTAACCTTGACAATGTAGGTACCATGATAATGTATTCCCATGAAAAAATGTCCAAAACAACAATTGGGCTGCGAACACTATATTACCATGCTAATCTTGCCAAAATTCTAGTATAGCCATCATGGCAATATACCAAAGGAAAAAAAAAATACCCACCACAATAAGATAGCTAACTTAACAATATAGCTACTCTGACAAAAATCCATGATGGCAATATAGTTACCATAAGAATGTAATCTTAATGACAGTATAGCCATCATTACCATAGAGTCACGATGAAAAGACAAAAATGATGACCATACAGGCAACATGACAATACAGTGTCTATTACAATATTGCCATCAATTTAACAAATCAAATGACAATATAGAAATTATGGCAACACAGTGACCATGACAATATATTCAAAAATACAGTAAAATACTGATAACAAAATGATCAAACCATGAAAATATAGCCACCCTGCCACTATGTCTTCCATTGTAATGTAGCCAACATAATATACATTCACCATGACAGTACTGAAACCATAACAAAGCATATCATGACAATGTATTCACTTCATAGTTTAAACGAAATGAAATATCCGTTTTTATAATGATATATCTCCAAGGGTAAATCAACACCATTAAATAAGCTACAATGAAAATGTAGTCACATGTAGTTATCTTAGGAATATAGCCACTAAGAGATTGTAGTCATAATGACAATATAGTCACCATGACAATATACTGTCACTTTAATGATATAGTTATCAAGATAATGTATCACTCATGAAAAAATATACATGATTAAAAAAATGACAATATAGCAACTATAAAGAGATCACCTTGCCAATATAGCCAAGGTGACGATATGTAAATCTTCGCAATGTAAGCAAGATGAGCAGATAGCCAAAATAACGTTATGTTTATAATGACAATACTGCTACTACGAAAATATATTCCCCATGACACTATAGCTACAATGACAATAAAGCAATCTTCACCAAAAAGTAACATTGAAAATACAGGAAACGACAATAGAGCCACCATGACAATGCAGCTATCGTGACAATAATGTCACGGTATACATCAATCGCCAGGCTATTAGAGTCACATTGATAGTAATCTTTATATGACTTTATGAATATCATGAAAATATAGCCCTCATGTCAACATATTTCCTATGACAATTTAGCCATTATGATAATGTAGTCACGACGACAAGATATTCACTATGACAATAAAGCTACCATGATCATATAACTGATATGACGATATAGATTTCAGGATATGTAGTGTCCAGGACAATATAGAAATTACGGCAACACAGTAACCATGAGAATATACTCACAAATACAATAAAATCGTCATAACAAAATGATCCAACAATGAAAATATAGTTATCCTGCCACTATGACTTTAATTGTAATGTAACCAACTTAATATACATTCAACATGACAGTACTGAAACTATAACAATATCGCATATCATGTCAATATATTCACATGATAATTTAAATAAAAGGATATTTTCGTTTGTATAATATATCTTCAAGGGCAAAATCAACACCATTAAATATGCTACAATGAAAATGCAGTCAAACTGTCATTATAACCATCATCATGAAATAGTCACCATGAAAGTATAGTTATCTTAGCAATATAACCACTAAGAGATTATAGTCATAATGTCAACATTGTCACAATGACAATATACTGTCACCTTAATAGTAAAGTTGTCACGATAATGTATCGCTTATGAAAAAATATGCGTGACTAAAAAAAATGAGAATATAGCAACTATTAAAGAGATCACCTTGACAATATACCCAAGGTGACGATATGTAAATCTTCGCAATATAACCAAAATGAGTAGATAGCCAAAATGACGGTATGTTCAAAATGACAATACTGCTGCTATGAAAATATATCCCCCATGACACTATAGCTACAATGATAATAAAACAATCTTCACAAAAGAGTAACAGTGAAAATACAGCAAACGACTATATAACCACCATGAAAGTACAGCCAATATGACAATAATGTCACGATATAATTTACTGACTATATAAACATCATGAAAATAAGGCTTCCATGTCAACATACTTACCATGACAATTTAGCTAATATGATAATATAGTCAAGACTGCAATATATTCACTATAACATTATAGCCATGATCATATAAGTGATATGACAATACAGTCAACGCAACAATAAGGAAGCCTTCAAATTATATTCATTGTGGCAATATAAGCACCTGACAATGTTGATGCTGTTACAAAATAGTCTCTTTCGGATCATAGCAAACATATAGGCTCCAGGCCAATATAGTGTCCATGACAAAATAGCGACCAAGACAAGATTTTTAATTAAGATATAGTCACCTTGACAGTATAGCCGATAAAACAATGAAACAAAAAAATGAAAATGTGCCTGCCAAAACAATATAGCTACCATGAAAATGCAGGCAACATGACAAAATTGTCACAAGAAAGTATAATCGCAATTACAACTTAGCATAATCATATCTCAATCAAGATAATATCATCGGGAGGCTGACATAAACAGCATCACAGTATAAAAATCATGACCATATAGAGACATGATCATATGATATCCATACACTTGCACTCACATTACTAAATAAGCCGCAATGAAAATATTGTTATCATGATCATATGATTAAAACAAAATTGTAGTTAATGACAAAATATATCCACAACGACAAAATTAACCATAGCAATATAGCCAGCAAGTAAATATAGCGACCAGGATAATGTAGTTAGTATGGCATTATATTGAAAATAACAATACAGCCACAATGGCAATATCATCACCATGACAATGGAGCTACCATGAAGATATAGTAACATTGACAATGTAGCTACTATAATAATAAAATCCCATGAACATATCGACAATAACAGTTTATTTGCTAAGACACTATATCACCATGCCAATATCGCCAAAGTTTTAGTCTAGGCATCATGGCAATATCCCATCAGAAAAAGAAAATAATCACCACAATGATATCACCACAATGAATTAACAATATAGCTACCCTGATAATGTATTCAATATGAAAAGACAGTCACCTCCTTACAGTATAACAAAAATGAAAAATAGCTATCATGGCAATGTAGTGTAGTCACCTATCAATATAGTCACCCTGGCAATATAGTTACCATAATCATGTAATCATAACTGGAATATAACCAACATGACTATATAGTCAAGATGACATGCAACCATCATGACAATACAGGCAACATGAAATTAGAGTTTCTACGACAATATTGCAATCGTTCAACAAATTAAATGATAATATAGATATTACTGGAACACAGTCACCATGACAGTATTATCAGCAAATGCAATATAACCGCGATAACAAAATTATCCTACCATGAAAATTTAGCCACCCTGCCACTGCAATATAGCTAACATAATAATATATTCACTACGACAGTACTGAAACCATGACAATATAGCATATCGTGACAATGTAGTACACTGATGACAGTCGTGCACCAGCTACCGACGTGTACGGAGCTGCTGTCGTCTTTCAGAGCTAGGTTGTAGCTATTCCTCCCTGCGTTGTCGCTACGCTTGCTTTGTTTTGAAGGTTTTATCTTATATGATCATGATTAGTGTATGATTATCTAAACCATAATGTGATATCGTTTGTATTTCATTGTAATGAATTTGTCATAGTAACTATATTTTCATGTAAGCTATATTGTTATGGTAGGTACATTTTCATGGTTGTTCCACTGTTTTATTGGCTATACTGTCAAGGGGAATGTATTGTGATGATAAATCCTGTCTTCTTCCTTATTTTGTCAGAGACTATATTCTCTTGGACGCTATATGTTTGCTATGATCCAAAAATGACTATTTTGCCATAGTATCTATATTTTCATGTGGCTGTATTCTCAGAGTGGATATAATTTATAAATGCGTTTATTGTTGCGTTGACTATATTGTCATATCATTTATGTGATCATGGTGGCTTTATTGCTATGGTGAATATATTAGCGTCTTGATTATATTATCAGAATGGCGAATCTGTCAGTTTAAAGATATTCATATGGAGGCTATATTTTCACGACAAATATATTTATATGGACGCTATATTTTCATGATGTTCATGTACTCATTGCATATTCATTATCAAGGTGACGCTAGTGTCATGGCGATTGATTTATATCGAGAGATTATTGTCATGGTGGCTGTACTGTCTTGATAGCTGTATAGTCGTTTGCTATTTTTTCAATAGTACTCGTTTTGTGAAGATGGCTTTATTGTCAGTGAAGCTGGAGAATCGTGGGGAACATATTTTCATAGTTGCAGTATTATCATTATGAACATACCGTCGTTCTGGTTATCATCTCTTTTTCTTTACGTTGCTATGATGTATATATCGTCACCTTGACTATAGTGGCAAGGTGATCATCTTATAGGTGCTATACTGTCATTTTCTATCATGCGTATTTTGTCACAAGCGATATATCATTTTGATAACTTTATTATTAAGGTGACAGTATCTTAATAGAGACTATATTGTCATTATGACTATAATCTCAGAGTGGCTATATTGCCATGGTCACTATTTTATCCTGATGTTTCTGTCATAGTGACTGTATTTTCATGGAAGCTTTTTAATGGTGTATAAAATTTTGTCCCTGAGGTTATACCATGAGAGAAGTGATATTTTAATTTTTCATTAAATGATCAAGTGACTACAATGTCATGATATGCTGTATTGTTATGGTTTCAGTACTGTCGAGGTGAATGTTTTGTTATTGTGGCTATATTGTAATGGAAGCAATAGTGGCAGGGTGACTAAATTTTCATGGTAGGATCATTTTATTATGACGATTATATAACATTTCTGAGTATATTGTCATCGTGATTGTGTTGCCATAATATCTATGTTGTCATTTAACTTGTTGAATTAGTGACAATATTGTCTTAGAGACTGTATTTTGATGTTTTCTGTAGTGTCATGGTAGTTGTATTGTCATCGTGACTATAAGGACATAGTGACTATATTGCAACTAAAAATACATTGCAATGGTAATTATATTGCCATGATGGCTATATTTTTTGGTTACCATATTGCCATGATGGCTATATTGTTTAGTTACCATATTGCCATGATAGCTATTTTTCATTTTTATTTTTGTTTTATATTTCAAGGAGGTGGCTGTCTTTTAATGTTACCTATATTGTCAGAGTAGTATATTGTCAAGATAGCTATATCGTTGTGATGAGTATTTTTTCTGTTGATATATTGCCATGATGGGTATACTAACATTTTAGAGATATTGGTATAGTGATATATCGTCTAAGCAGCTAAACTCTTGTTGTGGCTATCTTTTGGGTATTTTCTATCTTGAATATTTTGCAATGGCAGCTACATTATCAACGTTACTATATTTTCATGGTAGCTATATTGTCATGGTGACGACATTGGCACGGTGGCTGTATTGTAATTCTCAATACAATGCTCGCTACATTATCTTGGTCGCTATAACAAGTTGATGGCTATATTGCTATGATTAATTTTATCGTTGTGGATATATTTGTCACTACCTACAATATTGTTGTGATTATATGATCATGATAACTATATATTCATGGCGGCTTCTTTGGTATTGTAAGTGTAAGTGTATGGATATCATATCATCATGTCACTTATACTGTCATGGTTTTAAACTGTGATATTGTTTATGTCAACCTGCTGATTATATGATAATGATTGGTCTATGATTATGGTAACCATATTGTAATGCCGATGATATTTCATTATGAGAATTTTGTCATGTTGACTAAAATTTCATGACATCCATAATATTTTGGCAGGTACATTTTCATAATTGTTACATTGTTTTATGGTCTATACTGTCAAGCTGTGTATATTATAATGATATATCCTGTCTTGGTCGCTATTTTGTCATAGAGACTATGTTGTCCTGCCGGCTATATGTTTGCTATGATTCAAAAGCGACTATTTGTCACAGTATCTATATTGTCATGTAGTTATACTGACATAGTGAATATGATTTGTATATTTCTTTTCTGCTTCTTTGACTGTATTGTCACATTAGTTATATGATCACTGTGGCTATATTGTTATAGTGAATAAATTGCCGTCATGATTATATTATCATAATGGCCAGATTATCATGGCAGACATGTTGACATGGAGGCTATATTTTCATCTTATTTATATAGTCATTGTAAGTTTATTATCAAGGTGAGTAATAACATGGTGATGATTTGTATCATGATATTACATGATATTACCATCATGGTGGCTGAACTATGATGTTGGCTATATTCTCGTTTGCTGTATTTTCAATGTTGCTCTTTTGTGAATATGGCTTTGTTGTCCGTGTAGCTATAGTGTCATGGGGAACATATTTTCATAGTGGCAGTATTGTCATTATGACCATACCGTCATTTTGGTTATCTTTTTATTTTAGTTACATTGCTATAATGTATATATCGTCACCTTAGCTATATTGGCAAGGTGATCATTTGGTGGTATATTGTCATTATTTAACTCATGTATACTTTGTCATAAGCGAAATATTATCATAATAATTATATTCTTATTGTGACAATATTGTCATAGCGACTGTATTATCATTATGACTATAATGTCACAGTGGCTATATTGCAAATATAACTATATTGTCATGGTGACTTTTTTGTAATGATTTTTATAATGTCATAATGACTGTATTTTCGTAGAAGCTTTTTTAATGGTGTTCATATTGCCCTTGAGGATATACCATTATAGTAGAGAAATTGTCGTTTTGATTAAATTATCAGCTGACTACATTGCCATGATATGCTATACTGTTATGGTTTCAGTACTGTCATGGTAAATCTTTTATTACTGTTTCTATACTGCAATGGAAACCAAAATGGTAGGTGGCTATATTTTCATGGTAGGATGATTTTATCATGGCGATTATATTGCATTTCTGAGTATATTGTCATGGTGACTATGATGCCATAATATCTATATTGTCATATAATTTCTCAAATTGATGTCAATATTGTCTTAGAGACGGTACTGTCATGTTATCTGTATTGTCACGGTGGTTGTATTGTCAATGTGACTATATAGTCATGTTGGCTACATTGTCGATAAGATCATATTATTTTAGTAACTATATTACCATAGTGGCTGTATTGTTAAATCCCTATATCGCCATGATGGCTATTTGTCATTTTTGTTATATAACAAGGAGGTGACTGTCTTTTCATGTTGGCAATATGGTCAGAATAGCTATATTGTCGAGTAGTGGGTATATATATTTCTTTTTTGGTGGTATATTATCATGATGGCAATAATAACATTTTGGCGATATTGGCATAGCGATATAGTGTTTTAGCAGCTAAACTCTTGTTGTGGATATTTTTCAATTGTATATTTTATCATGGTAGCTACATAATCAAGGTTACTATATTTTCATGGTAGATATATTGTCATGGTGAAGACATTGGCATGGTGGTTGTATTCTTTCTTTCAACATAATGCCGTACAAGCTACATTATCTTTGTCGCTATATCAACTTGATGGCTATATTGTTATGGTGAATTTTGTCTTTCAGATACATTTTGTAATTAGTGACAATACTGTTGTGATTATATGATCATGATAATATTTTCATGAAAACTTTTGTGGTATTGTAAGTGTAAGTGAATGGATATCATCTCATCATGTCACTTAAATTGTCATGGTTTTTACACTATGATCTTGTTTATGTCAACTTGCTGATTATATAATCATGATTGGTGTATGATTATGGCAATTATATTGTAATGTCGTTTTATTTCATCGTGATAATTTTGTCATGTTGACTACAATTCTATGACAGCTATAATGTTATGACCATATCATGATGATAAATCCTGCCTGAGTCACTGTTTTTTTCACAGAGACTATATTGTCCTGGAGTCTATATTTTTGCTATGATCCGAAAACGACTATTTATTAACAGTATCTATATTGTCAGGTGGTTATACTGCCATTGTGAATATAAGTTGAATGTTTCTATATTTTTCTTTGATTTTATTGTCATATCAGTTATATGATCGTGGTAGCTTTATTGTCATAGTGAATATATATTCGTCGTGACTATATTTTCATAATGGCTAAATTGTCATAGCAAATATCTTGACAAGGGGCTATATTTTCATGATATTTATAAAGTCATTGTAAGATTACTGTCAAGGTGACTCTATTGTCCTGGTGATTGAGTTATATCGTGATATTATTGTCAAGATGGCTGTATTGTCATGGTGGCTATATTGTAGTTTGCTGTATTTTAATTTTACGCTTTTGTGAAGATAGCCTTACTGTCAGTGTACCTATAGTGTCATGGAGAATATGTTTTCATAGTGGAATTATTGTCATTATGAACATACTGTCATTTTGGCCATCTCCTTATTTTGGTTACATTTCTATCATTTATATATATTATCACCTTGGCTATATTGGCAACGTGATCTTTTTTCACGGTTGACATATTTTCATTCTTTTAATCATGCAATTTTGTCGTAAGTGATACATTATCATGATAACTATAACATTCCGGTAACTGTATATTGGCATTTTGACTATATTGTTATTATGACAATGATATCATGTTGGATATCTTGCCAAAGTAACTTTACTGTCATGGTGTATATTTCATCATGACGGTTATAATGTCAGGGTGACTACATTTTCACGGTAGCTTTTATATTGGTGTTGGGTTTGCCCTTGAGGATGTATCATTATAAAACGAGATTCTCATTTTCATTAAATCATTAGGGGACTACATTTTCGTGAAATGCTATATTTTTATGGTTTCTAGAATGTCATTGTATATGTATTATTATGTTGGCTATATTCCAATTGAAGCCATTGTGGCAGATTGGCTATATTTTCATAATATTATCATTTTGTTATATCGATTATATTCCACTTGTGTGCATATTATCATGGTGCCTGTTGCCATAATATCTATACTGTCATTTGATTTTTTGAATTGGTGGCTATATTGTCATAATGTAATGTCATGGTTCCTGTATTGTGTTGATGGCTGTATTGTCATCGTGTTTATAAGGTCATGGTAGTTTTATTTCCATTAAGATTATAGTGATATGGTAACAATATTGCCATGATGGCTATATAGATAAATGAATATATTGCCATGATGGCTGTTTGCTATTTCTTTTTATATTACAAGGGGGTGATTGTCTTTTCATGTTGCCTATATATCAGGGTACCTATATTGTTATCATAAAATTACAGTCATAAAGACAATATAGTCGCCATGCCAATAATTTCACCTCAATGATATGGATATCGTGATAACATATCGCTTATAACAGAATATGCACGATTAAAAAATGACAATATACCACCTATAAAAAAAATTACCTTCCCAATATAGCCAAAGTGACGGTATATATAACATAGCAATGTAACCCAAATTAGAAGATAGCCAAATTTACTTTATTTCATAATGACAATTGCGTCACTATGAAAATTTGTTCCCAATGAAAGTATAGCTACACTGACATTAAAGCCATATTCACTAAATAGTAGCATTGAAAACGCATCAAATCACAATATAACCACCATGATTGTACAGCCACCATAACAATTATGTTACAACATAAATCAATGATATTAGAGTAAACTTGAAAAAATCTTTACAATCACCATAAAAGTATCATGAGAATATAGCATCCATATCAACATATTTCCCATGACAATTTAGCCATTATGATAGTATAGTCACAACTACAATATTTTCAATATAACAACAAAGCCACCATGGCCATATAGCTGATATAACAATATAGTCAACGTAACATTAAAGAAACACTCAGAATATGTTCACAACGTGAATATAGTCACCTGACAATATAGATACCGTGACAAAATAGTCGCTTTCGGATCATAGGAAACATATAGCCTCTACCTTATATATTGTCCAGGAGACAATATCGTCCAAAACAGAATTTATCAATACTATACAGCCACCTTGACATTATAGCCCATAAAACAATGTCAGAAACATGAAAATGTACCTGCCATACCAATATAAGTACTATCAAAATGAAGTCAACATACCAAAATGATCAAAAAAGATACTGACATTGCTATATAGTTACAATAATCATTCATTAATGATGATAGTGTAATCAGCATTTTCACATAAGCACCATCACCGTTTAAAAGCATGACAGACTAAGTTACATGATGATATGATATCCAGACAGATACACTCAAGATGCCAAATAAGCCGTCATAGAAATATTATAATGATCATATAATCACAACCAAATTGTAGGTAAAGACAAAATACATCTCCAACGATGAAATTGACTGTAGCAATATAGCCATCAAGTTGATATAGCGACCAAGAATATGTAGATAGGATGGGTTTATATTGAACATAACAATACACCCGCCATGCCAAAATCGTCATCTTTACAATGTAGCTTGCATGAAATATAGTAACCTTGACAATGTAGGTACCATGATAATGTATTCCCATGAGAAAAAGTCCAAAACAACAGTTTGGCTGCGAACACTATATCACCATGCTAATCTTGCCAAAATTCTAGTATAGCCATCATGGCAATATACCAAAAGGAAAAAAATTACCTACCACAATAAGATAGCTAACTTAACAATATAGCTACTCTGACAAAAAGCCATGATGGCAATATAGTTACCATAAGAATGTAATCTTAACGACAGTATAGCCATCATGACCATAGAGTCACGATGACAAGAAAACCATGATGACCATACAGGCAACATGACAATACAGTCTCGATGAAAATATTGCCATTAATTTAATAAATCAAATGACACTATAGATATTATGGCAACACAGTCACCATGACAATATATTCAAAAATACAATAAAATAATAATAACAAAATGATCAAACCATGAAAATATAGCCACCCTGCCACTATGGCTTCCATTGTAATGTAGCCAACATAATATACATTCACCATGACAGTACTGAAACTATAACAATATAGCATATCATGACAATGTATTCACCTCATAATTTAAACAAAATGAAATATCCGTTTTTATAATGATATATCTCCAAGGGAAAATCAACATCATTAAATAGGCTACAATGAAAATGTAGTCACATGTAGTTATCTTAGCAATATAGCCACTAAGAGATTGTAGTCATAATGACAATATACTTACCATGACAATATACTGTCACTTTAGTGATATAGTTATCAAGATAATGTATCACTCTTGAAAAAATATACATGATTAAAAAAATGACAATATAACAACTATAAAGAGATCACCTTGCCAATATAGCCAAGGTGACGATATGTAAATCTTCGCAAGGTAACCAAAATGAGCAGATACCCAAAATGACGATATGTTCATAATGACAATACTGCTACTACGAAAATATATTCCCCATGACACTATAGCTACAATGATAATAAAGCAATCTTCACAAAAGAGTAACATTGAAAATACAGGAAATGACAATATAGCCACCATGACAATGCAGCTATCGTGGCAATAATGTCACGATATACATCAATCGCCAGGCTATTAGAGTCAACTTGATAGTAGTTTTTCAATGACTTTATGAATATCATGAAAATATAGCCCTCATGTCAACATATTTCCAATGACAATTTACCCATTATGATAATATATTCACGACGACAAGATAATAACTATGACAATAAAGCTACCATGATCATATAACTGATATGACAATATAGATTTCAGGATATGTAGTGTCCAGGACAATACAGAAGGTACGGCAACACAGTAACCATGAGAATATACTCACAAATACAATAAAATCGTTTTAACAAAATGATCCAACCATGAAAATATAGTTACCCTGCCACTATGACTTTAATTGTAATGTAACCAACATAAAATACATTCAACATGACAGTACTGAAACTATAACAATATCGCATATCATTGCAATATATTCACATGATAATTTAAAAAAAAGGAAATTTTCGTTTTTATAATATATCTTCAAGGGCAAAATCAACACCATTAAATATGCTACAATAAAAATGCAGTCAAACTGTCATTATAACCATCATCATGAAATAGTCACCATGACAGTATAGTTATCTTAGCAATATAGCCACTAAGAGATTATAGTCATAATGTAAACATTGTCACAATGACATTGTACTGTCGCCTTAATAGTAAAGTTAACACGATAATGCATCGCTTATGAAAAAATATGCACGACTAAAAAAAATGACAATATAGCAACTATAAAAGAGATCCCATTGACAATATAACCAAGGTGACGATATGTAAATCTTCTTAATATAACCAAAATGAGTACATAGCCAAAATGACGGTATGTTCATAATGACAATACTGCTGCTATGAAAATATATCCCCCATGACACTATAGCTACAATGACAATAGAGCAATCTTCACAAAAGAGTAACAGTGAAAATACAGCAAACGACTATATAACCACCATGAAAGTACAGCCACTATGACAATAATGTCACGATATTATTCATTGACTATATAAACATTATGAAAATAAGGCTTCCATGTCAACATACTTACCATCACAATTTAGCCAATATGATAATATAGTCAAGACGGCAATATATTCACTATAACATTATAGCCATGACCATATAAGTGATATGACAATATAGTCAACGCAACAATAAGGAAGCCTTCAATTTATATTCATTTTGGCAATATAAGCACCTGACAATATTGATGCTGTTACAAAATAGTCTCTTTGGGATCATAGCAAACATATAGGCTTCAGGACAATATAGTGTCCACTACAAAATAGCGACCAAGTCAAGATTTTTAATTAAGATATAGTCAACTTGATAGTATAGCCGATAAAACAATGAAACAACAATGAAAATGTACCTGCCATAACAATATAGCTACCATGAAAATGCAGGATACATTACAAAATTGTCACAATGAAATATAATCGCCATTACAACTTAGTTACCATAATCATATACCAATCATGATAATATCATCAGGAGGCTGACATAAACACCATCACAGTATAAAAATCATGACCATATAGAGACTTGAAAATATGATATCCATACACTTGCGCTCACATTACCAAATAAGCCGCCATTAAAATATTGTTATCATGATCATATGATTAAAAAAAAATATAGTTAATGACAAAATATATCCCAAACGACGAAATTAACCATAGCAATATTGCCAGCAAGTTAATATAGCGACCAAGATAATGTAGTTAGGATGGCATTATATTGAAAATAACAAAACAGCCACAATGGCAATATCGTCACCATGACAATGGAACTACCATGAAGATATAGTAACATTAACAATGTAGCTACTATGATAATAAAATCCCATGGAACATATCGACAATAACAGTTTATTTGCTGACACTATATCACCATGCCAATATCGCCAAAATGTTAGTCTAGGCATCATGACAATATCCCACCAGAAAAAGAATATAAGCACCACAATGATATAGCTAACTTAGCAATATAGCTACCCTGATAATATATTCAATATGAAAAGACAGTCACCTCCATACAGTATAACAAAAATGAAAAATAGCTATCATGGCAATGTAGTGTAGTCACCTATCAATATAGTCACCATGGCAATATAGTTACCATAACCATGTAATCATAACTGGAATATAACAAACATGACTATATAGTCAAGATGACATGCAACCATCATGACAATATAGGCAACATGACATTAGAGTCTCTACGACAATATTGCAATCGCTTCAACAAATTAAATGATAATATAGATATTACTGGAACACAGTCACCATGATAGTATTATCACAAATGCAATATAACCACGATAACAAAATTATCCTATCATGAAAATTTAGCCACCCTGCCACTGCAATATAGCTAACAAAATAATACATTCAATACGACAGTACTAAAACCATGACAATATAGCATATCATGACAATGTAGTCACATGATGACAGTCGCGCACCAGCTACCGACGTGTACGGAGCTGCTGTCGTCTTTCAGAGCTAGGTTGTAGCTATTCCTCCATGCGTTGTCGCTACCCTTGCTTTGTTTTGAAGGTTTCATCTTATATGATCATGATTGGTGTATGATTATCGAAACCATAATGTGATATCGTTTGTATTTCATTGTAATGAATTTGTCATAGTAACTATATATTCATGTAAACTATATTGTTATGGTAGGCACATTTTCATGGTTGTTCCACTGTTTTATTGGCTATACTCTCAAGGTGACTGTATTGTGATGATAAATCCTGTCTTCTTCGCTATTTTGTCATAGAGACTATATTCTCTTGGACGCTATATGTTTGCTATGATCCAAAAATGACTACTTTGTTACAGTATCTATATTTTCATGTGGCTGTATTCTCAGAGTGGATATAATTTATAAATGCGTTTATTGTTGCGTTGACTATATTGTCATATCATTTATGTGATCATAGTGGCTTTATTGTTATGGTGAATATATTAGCGTCTTGACTATATCATCAGAATTGCGAAACTGTCAGCTTAAAGATATTCATATGGAGGCTATATTTTTACGACAAATATATTTATATGGACGCTATATTTTCATGATGTTCATGTACTCATTGTACATTCATTATCAAGGTCACGCTAATGTCCTGGCGATTTATCTATATCGAGAGATTATTGTCATGGTAGCTGTACTGTCTTGATGGCTGTATAGTCGTTTGCTATTTTTTCAATAGTACTCTTTTTGTGAAGATGACTTTTTCTCAGTGAAGCTGGAGAATCGCGGGGAACATATTTTCATAGTTGCAGTATTGTCGTTATGAACATACCGTCTTTCTGGTTACCATCTCTTTTTCTTTACGTTGCTATGATGTATATATCGTCACCTTGACTATAGTGGCAAGGTAATCTTTTTTATAGGTGCTATACTGTCATTTTCTAATCATGCATATTTTGTCACAAAAGATATATCATTTTGATAACTTTATTATTAAGGTGACATTATTTTAATAGCGACTATATTGTCATAATGACTATAATCTCAGAGTGGCTATATTGCCATGGTCACTATTGTATCATGATGTTTATGTCATAGTGACTGTATTTTCATGGCAGCTTTTTAATGGTGTATAAAATTTTCTCCCTGAGATTATACCATAATAGAAGCGAGATTTTTCTTTTTCATTAAATGATCAAGTGACTACATTGTCATGATATGCTATATTGTTATGGTTTCAGTACTGTCGTGGTGAATGTTTTGTTATTGTGGCTATATTGTAATGGAAGCCATAGTGGCAGGGTGACTATATTTTCATGGTAGGATCATTTTATTATGACGATTATATAACATTTCTGAGTATATTGTCATCGTGATTGTGTTGCCATAATATCTATATCGTCTTTTAACTTGTTGAATTAGTGGCAATATTGTCTTAGAGACTGTATTTTGATGTTTTTTGTATTGTCATGGTAGTTGTATTGTCATCGTGAGTATAAGAACATGGTGACTATATTGCAACTAAAAATACATTGCTATGGTAATCATATTGCCATGGTGGCTATATTGTTTGGTTACCATATTGCCATGATGGCTATATTGTTTAGTTACCATATTGCCATGATGGCTATTTTTCATTTTTTTTTCTTTTATATTTCAAGGAGGTGGCTGTCTTTTAATGTTACCTATATTGTCAGAGTAGTATATTGTCAAGTTAGCTATATCGTTGTGATGAGTATATTTTCTGTTGATATATTGCCATGATGGCTATACTCACATTTTAGAGATATTGGCATTGTGATATATCGTCTTAGCAGCTAAACTCTTGTTGTGGCTATCTTTGGGGTATTTTCTATCTAGAATACTTTGCCATGGCAGCTATATTATCAACGTTACTATATTTTCATGTTAGCTATATTGTCATGGTGACGACATTGCCACGGTGGCTGTATTGTAATTCTTAATACAATGCTCGTTACATTATCTTGGTCGCTATAACAAGTTGATGGCTATATTGCTATGATTAATTTTGTCGTTGGGGATATATTTATCACTACCTACAATATTGTTGTGATTATATGATCATGAAAACCATATATTCATGGCGGCTTCTTTGGTATTGTAATTGTAAGTGTATGGATATCATATCATGTCACTTATACTGTCATGGTTTTTATACTGTGATATTGTTTATGTCATCCTGCTGATTATATGATCATGATTGGTCTATGATTGTGGTAACTATATTGTAATGCCGATGATATTTCATTTTGAGAATTTTGTCATGTTGACTAAAATTTCATGACATCCATAATATTTTGGCAGGTACAGTTTCATAATTGTTACATTGTTTTATGGTCTATACTGTCAAGCTGTCTATATTATAATGATATATCCTGTCTTGGTCGCTATTTTGTCAGAGAGACTATGTTGTCCTGCCGGCTATATGTTTGCTATGATTCAAAATCGACTATTTGTCACAGTATCTATATTGTCATTTAGTTATACTGCCATAGTGAATATGATTTGTATATTTCTTTTCTGCTTCTTTGACTGTATTGTCACATCAGTTATATGATCACTGTGGCTATATTGTTATAGTGAATAAATTGCCGTCATGACTATATTATCATAATGGCCAGATTATCATGGCAGACATGTTGACATGAAGGCTATATTTTCATGATATTTATATAGTCATTGTAAGTTTATTATCAAGGTAACTAATGACATGGTGATGATTTGTATCGCGATATTATTATCATGGTGGCTGAACTATGATGGTGGCTATATACTCGTTTGCTGTATTTTTAATGTTGCTCTTTTGTGAATATGGCTTTGTTGTCAGTGTAGCTATAGTGTCATGGGGAACATATTTTCATATTGGTAGTATTGTCATTATGACCATACCGTCATTTTGGCTATCTCTTCATTTTAGTTACATTGCTATAATGTATATATCGTCACCTTAGCTATATTGGCAAGGTGATCTTTTTATAGGTGATATATTGTCATTATTTAACTCTTGCATACTTTGTCATCAGCAAAATATTATCATGATAATTATATTTTTATGGTGGCAATAATGTCATAGCGACTATATTATCATTATGACTAAAATGTCATAGTAGCTATATTGCAAAGATAACTATATTGTCATTGTAATTTTGTATCATGATTTTTATAATGTCATAATGACTTTATTTTCGTGGAAGCTTTTTTAATGGTGTTCATATTGCCCTTGAAGATATACCATTATAGAAGAGAAATTGTCGTTTTAATCAAATTATCAGCTGACTACATTGCCATGCTATACTGTTATGGTTTCAGTACTGTCATGGTAAATCTTTTATTACTGTTTCTTCATTGCAATGGAAACCAAAATGGTAGGTGACTATATTTTCATGGTAGGATAATTTTATCATGGCGATTTTATTGCATTTCTGAGTATATTGTCATGGTGACTATGTTGCCATAATATCTATATTGTCATATAATTTGTCAAATTGATGGCAATATTGTCTTAGAGACAATACTGTCATGTTATCTGTATTGTCACGGTGGTTGTATTGTCAACGTGACTATATAGTCATGTTGGCTACATTGTCGTTAAGATCACATTGTTATGCTAACTATTTTACCATAGTGGCTGTATTGTTAATTCACTATATCGCCATGAGGGCTATTTATCATTTTTGTTATATAACAAGGAGGTGAGTGTCTTTTCATGTTGGCGATATTGTCAGAATAGCTATATTGTTGTGTAGTGGGTATATATATTTCTTTTTGGCGGTATATTATCTTAGCAAAAAAAAATTTTTGGGCGATATTGGCATGCATATGTTTTTTACACTAAACTCTTTTTTGGGTATTTTTAAATTGTATTTTTATTATGGAGTTTACATACGGGTTCTATATTTTCATGGAGCTAATTGTCAGGTGAAAAAATTGGGCGGGTGGTGTATTCTTACTTTCAAAAATCCCGTCCTGGCTACATTATTTGTCGCTATATCAACTTGAGGCTATATTGTTATGGTTAATTTTGTTTTTGGGGTATTTTTGTAATTATGACAATCGTTGTGTATAGATAAATAATTTCTGAAAACTTATGGGGTTTTGTAAGTGAAAGTGAAGGGTATCACCCATGTCACTTAAATTGTCATGGTTTTTCACTATGACTTTTTTATGTCAACCTCTGATTATTATATGATTTGTTTAATTTGGTTATTTTTTTTAAAAGTTTTTTATTTCTTTTGGATAATTTTGTCATGTTTTCTACAATTAATGAAGCAAAGTTATGAAAATATCATAGAAAATCCTGTCGTCACTGTTTTTTCACAGACATATTCCTAAAACTATAGTCATTAACATACTTTTTTCGGTGGTTATATTCCTTTGGAAATTAATTTTATATTTTTTTTTTAATTTTTTATTTTCATTATTTATTGTCAAAAGTGGAAAATTGTCGTGTTTATATTTTCAAAGGGGTAAATTGCATACAATATCTTGACGGGGGCTCATTTTCATGATATTATAAGCTTTGAAAATTAAACTGTCAAGGTGACCTTTTGTCCTGTATTGATTTTAAAACTGATATTTTGTCAAGATGGCTTATTGTCATGGGGCTATATTTAGTTTGTGTTTAAAATTTTTGCTTTTGAAGATACTTATGCAGTGTACCCAAGTTCATGAGAAAATATTTTTATATGAAATTTTTCTTATGACAACTGTCATTTTGGCCATCTTTATTTTTTCCCTTTTATCAAAATATAAAACACCTTGGCTTTAATTAGAACGGTTTTTTTTACGGTTTTCTTAATTTTCATTTTTTTTAACAAATTTTTTCGTAAGTGAACATTTTCATGATAATAAACATTCCGGTAACTATAATTGGCATTTTGACTATATGTTTTTGAAATGATATAGTTGGGTATCTTTCAAAGAACTTTTTTGTCTGTTTCTATTTTATCGAGGTTAAAATGTCATGTGACTAATTTTCACGGGGGTTTTTTTTATTGGGGTTTTGGTTCCCTTAAAGTTCAAAAAAACGAAATTTCATTTGATTAAAACATAGGGGGCACATTTGGATATGCTATTTGTTATGGTTTCAAAATGTTTTTTTTTTTTGTATTTTATTTGGCTAATTCCCAAAAGAACCGTGCGAGTGGGTTTTATTTCATAATATAATCATTTTGTTTTTCGATTAATTTCCCCTTGTTTTATTGTCTGGTGCGTTGCCATAATATTTCTGCATTTGATTTTTTGAATTGGTGGCTTAATTGTCATAAATTAAATTTATGGTTCCTGATGTCTGTGGTTTTTTTATGCATCGTGTCATATGGTTTGGGGGTTTATTTTCCATTAAATTATTTTGAATTTTTAACTATATTGCCCTGGGGTATTGTTAAATGATAATTGCCTGATGGGTATTGTTATTTTTGTTTATTACAAGGGGTGTTTTTCTGGGGCTATATATCGGGTATTATTTTATCATAAAATTACTCTAAAGACAATTGTGAAAAACCAATATTTTCACCCCAATGATATGGGGACATGATAATATCTTTTAAAAAAAATATGCCGATAAAAATAAAAAAACCCCTTTAAAAAAAAAACCCCCAATAACAAAGTGACGAATATTAAATCATTGTAACCAAATAAAAATGCCAAAAGATTTATTTATAAAACATTCCCTCCTTGAAAATTTGTTCCCAATGAAAGTATAGCTCATGACTTTTAAACCCTTTTCATTTAAAGTAAAAATTAAAAACGCATCAAAGGACAATTTAGTCACCATGTTTGTACACCACCTTAACATTTAATGTTACAACATAAATAAATTCACTGTGATATTAGAGTAAACTTGAATTTTTTTTTACTTTTTCCTAAATGTATCAGGGTTTTTATAGCATCCATTTAAAATATATTTCCCAAAACCAATTTACCCTTTATGTTTGGGATAGTCCAATACAAATTTTTTTAACTTAAAAACAAAAAAGCCCCCTGGCCATATAATGTTATAAAAATTCAGTAGCGAAACTTTAAAAAAGAAACTTTCAAAAAATAGGGTTAAACGACTTTAAATTTATAGCCCCCGGGACTTTTATAGATCCCGGGTGGAAAAATAGTCGTTTTTGGGGGATCTTGGGAAAAACTTAAAACCCTTAAAGAAATATAGTGTTCAGGGACAATACCTTAAAAAAAATTTATCTTTATATACACCCGCCTTGACGGGTTTAGCCCAAAAACCCAAATGCTAAAAACCATGAAAATATATTGCCACCCCCAATTTATAAAAAATTAAATCAAAATGAATTTCAAAATCCCAAAAATTAAACAAAAAAATATTGCCTTTGCTTTTTTGTTCAAAAATATACATTAATGATGATAATGTAATCAGCTTTTTTCACATAATCACACATCCCCGTTTAAAGGCATGACAGACTACGGTTACATGATGATATGAATTTTCAGCATATTCACTCATGATGCCAAATAGCCTTCTTAGATTTATTAATCTTGATCATATTATCACAACCATATTGTTGTAAAGAAAAAAATACATCCCCAACGAATGAAATTGACCGTAGAAAATATAGCCATCAAGCGACAAGAAAATAGTAGCCAGGATGCGTTATATTTAACATAACAATACAACCGCCATGCCAATATCGTCCATCTTTAATGTAGATTGCATGATATATTGTAACTTGACAATGTAGGAACAATGATAAGTATTCCATGAAAAATAAAAATGTCCAAAACAACATTTGGGGGCTGCGAACACATTTATCACCTATAGTGTCATGGAGAATATATTGTTATAGTGAAATTATTGTCATTTTTGATCATTTCTGTCATTTTGGCCATCTTCTCTATTTTGGTTTCATTTGATTCATAGATATATCATAGCCTTGGCTATTTATCAACGTGATTTTTTTTTCGGTTGCTTACATTTTCATTTTTGAATCATGCATTTTTTCTGTCTTAGGATGATTCACTTTCATGATACTATACATTGGTTAGCTATTATGGCATTTTGACTATATTGTTATGATTGACATGATATCTGTTGGATTTCTTACCTAAAGTAACTTTGTTGTCATGGTGTTATTTTCATGACAGGTTTATAATGTCATGGTGACTCATTTTTACCGGTAGCTTTTATTTTGGTGTTGGGTTTGCCCTTGAGGTTGTATATTTTTAAAAAGAGATTCTGTTTTTGATTAAAACATTTTGTGGACTAACATTGTAGTGATATGTCTTTATTATTTATGGTTTCAGGAAAGTCATTGTATTTGTATTATTTGTTGGCTATTATTCCAAATGTAGCCATAGTTGCAGAGTGGCTATAGTTTTTATAATATATTCATTTTGTTATAGTCGATTATGTTCCAGTGTGTGTATATTGTCATGGTGACTGTTGCCATAATAATCTATACTGTCATTTATTTGTTGAATTGGTTGGCATTACCATTGTCATAATGTATTGTCATGGTTCCTGTATGTCTTGGTGGTTGTATTGTCATGTGTCTTTATGGTACAGGTTGTAGTTAGTTTCCATTAGATTATATTGATATGGTTACTATTTGCCATGGCGGATATATTTTAATGATTTTATTGCAATGATAGCTATTTGTTATTTTTTGTTATATTACAAGGGGCGCGGTGATTTTCTTTCATTTTCCCTAATATATCAGGTAGCCTAAATTGCTATCATTAGATTACAGTCATAAAGACAATATAGTCGACTTGCCATTATTTTCACCTTTAATGTTGGGGTATCATGAAAATATTTCGCTTATAACAGATTATGCCGCTTAAAAATTGACAATATACCACAAATAAAAAAAATCATCTTCCCAATATAGCCAAGGTTCGATATATATTACATAGTAATGTCACCCATTTTAGAAGGTAGTCAAATGACTTTATTTCATAATGGCAAGCGTCAATATGTAAATTTCTTTCCATGAAGGTATAGCTACACTGACATTCAAGCATATTCACTAAATTAGTAACATGGAAAAAGCTTCAAAGGACATATATCCACCATGATTTTACAGCCACCATAACAATAATGTTACAATATAAATCAATCACTGTGATATCAGAGTAAACTTGAAAAATTTTTACAATTACCTTAAAAGTATCATTAGAATTTTAGCATCCATATCAGCATATTTCCCATGACAATTTAGCCATTATGTTTAGTGTAGTCACAACTACAATATATTCACTATAACAACTAAGCCATCATGGCCATATAACTGATATAACAATAAGTCAACGCAACATTAAAGAAACATTCAGAATATGTTCACAACGTCAATACAGCCACCTGACAATATAGATACCGTGACAATATAGTCGCTTCGGATCATATGAAACATATAGCCCTCTAAAGTATATATTATCCAGGAGACAATAGCGTCCAAAACAGAATTATCAATACTATACAGCCACCTTGACAGTATAGAATAAAACATGTCATAACCATTAAAATGTACCTGCCATACTAATATAACTACTATTAAAATGAAATCAATATCCCAAAATGATCAAAAAAGAATAGCCATTGCTATATAGTTACAATAATCATACATTGATGATGATATTGTAATCACCATTTTCAAAAAACACCATAAACCGTTTAAAAGCATGACACACTAAGTTACATGATGATATGATATCCAGACAGATACACTCAGTTGCCAAATAAGCGTCATAGAAATATTATCATGATCATATAATCACAACCAAATTGTAGGTAAAGACAAAATACATCCCAACGATGAAATTGACCTTAGCAATATAGCCATCAAGTTGATATAGCGACCAAGATAATGTAGCCAGGATGGCGTTATATTGAACATAACAATACACCCGCCTGCCAATATCGTCATCTTTACAATGTAGCTTGCATGAAATATAGTAACCTTGACAAATGTAGGTACCATGATAATGTTTTTCCCATGAAAAAATGTCCAAACCAACAGTTGGGCTGCGAATATATATCACCATGCTAATTTTTCCCAAAATTCTAGTATAGAAATTTCATGGAAATATACCAAAAGGAAAAAAAAATACCACCACAATAAGACAGCTAACTTAACAATATAGCTACTCTGACAAAAAGCCATGATGGCAATATAGTTACCATAAGAATGTAATCTTAAGGACAGTATAGCAATCATGATCATAGACTCACGATGACAAGACAACCACGATGACAATACAGGCAACAATGACAATACAGTGTCTATGACAATA
Organism: Panulirus ornatus; assembly: GCF_036320965.1. Classification (NCBI taxonomy): domain Eukaryota; kingdom Metazoa; phylum Arthropoda; class Malacostraca; order Decapoda; family Palinuridae; genus Panulirus; species Panulirus ornatus. The sequence goes on along the minus strand of NC_092278.1, from coordinate 8,134,542 downwards.
TTCCCATCAATTAAAAAAATCAAATGACATTATAGAAATTATGGCAACACAGTCACCATGACAAGGAATTCAAAATACAATAAAAAACTAATAACAAAATTATCAAACCAATGAAAATATAGCCACCCTGCCACTATGGCTTCCATTGTAATGTAGCCAACATAATTTTACTTCACCATGAGAGTACTGAAACTATAACATATATCATGACAATGTATTCACCTCATAATTTAAGCAAATGAAATACCCGATTTTATAATGATATATCTCCAAGGGTAAATCAACACCATTAAATAAGATACAATGAAAATGTAGTCACATTAGTTATCTTAGCAATATAGCCACTAAGAGATTGTAGTCATAATGACAATATAGTCACCATGACAATATACTGTCACTTTTAATGATATAGTTATCAAGATAAATGTATCACTCATGAAAAAATATACATGATTAAAATAAATGACAATTAGCAACGATAAAGAGATCACCTTGCCAATGTAGCCAAGGTGACGATATGCAAATATACGCAATGGGAACCAAAATGAGCAGATAGCTAAAACGACGATATGTTCATAATGACAATACTGCTACTACGAAATATATTCCCCAGGACACTTAGCTACAATGAAAATAAAGCAATCTTCACAAAAGAGTAAACATTGAAAATACAGGAAACGACAATATAGCCACCCTTACAATGCATGCTATCGTGACAGTAATATCACGATATAACATCAATCGCCAGGCTATTAGGTCACCTTGATAGTATATCTTTCAAAGACTTTATGAATATCATGTAAATATAGCCCTCATGTCAACATTATTCTTATGACAATTTAACCATTATGATAATATAGTCACGACGACAAGATATTCACTATTACAATAAAGCTACCATGATCATATTACTGATATCACAATATAGATTTCATGATATGTAGTGTCCACGACACTATAGAAATTACGGCAAACAGTTAACCATGAGAATCATACTCACAAACACAATAAAATTGTCATAACAAAATGATCCAACCATGAAAAAAATAGTTTTCACTGCCACTATGACTTTAATTGTAATGTAACTAACATAATATACATTCAACATGAGAGTAATGAAACTATAACAATATCGATAAACATGGCAATATATTCACATGATAATTTTAAAAAAAGGGAAATTTTTCGTTTTTATAATAATCTTCAAGGGGAAAATCAACATCATTAAATATGCTACAATGAAAATGCAGTCAAACTATAGTCATAGTCATAGTCATAATATCAACATTGTCACAATGACAATATACTGTCACCTTAATAATAAAGTTTTATTAAGATAATGTATCGCTTATGAAAAAATATGTATGACAAAAAAAATGACAATATACCAACTATAAAAGAGATCACCTTGACAATATAGCCAAGGTTAAGATATGTAAATCTTCGCAATATAACCAAAATGAGTAGATAGCCAAAATGACGGTATGTTCATAATGACAATACTGCTGCTATGAAAATATTCCCCATGACACTATAGCTACAGTGACAATAAAGCAATCTTCACAGAAGAGTAAAAGTGAAAACGCATCAAACGACAATATAGCCACCATGATTGTACTGCCACCAAAACAATAATGTTACAACATAAATCAATCACTGTGATATTAGAGTAAACTTGAAAATTTTTTTACAATTACCATAAAAGTATTATGAGAATGTAGCATCCATATCAACATATTTCCCATGACAATTTAACTATTATGATAGTATAGTCACAACTACAATATATTCACTACAACAACAAAGCCAAAATGGCCATATAACTGATATAACAATATAGTCAACGTAACATTAAAGAAACATCCAGAATAATTTCACAACGTCAATATAGCCACCTGACAATATAGATACCGTGACAAATAGTCGCTTTCGGATCAAAGGAAACATATAGCCTCTAAAGTATACAGTGTCCAGGAGACAATAGCGTTCAAAACAGAATTTATCAATACTATACAGCCGCCTTGACAGTACAGCCCATAAAACAATGTCAGAACCATGAAAATATACTTGCCACACCAATATAACTACTATCAAAGTGAAGTCAACATACCAAAATGATCAAAAAAGATATTGCCATTGGTATATACTTACAATAATCATACATTAATGATGATAATGTAATCAGCATTTTCACATAAGCACCATCACCGTTTAAAAGCATGACAGACTAAGTTACATGATGATATTATATCCAGACAGATACACTCAAGATGCCAAATAAGCCGTCATAGAAATATCATGATCATAAAATCACAACCAAATTGTAGGTAAAGACAAAATACATCCCCAACGATGAAATTGATCATAACAATATAGCCATCATGGTGATATGGAGAATAAGATAATGTAGCTAGGATGGCGTTATATTGAACATAACAATACACCTGCCATGCCAATATCGTCATCTTTACAATGTAGCTTGCATGAAGTATAGTAACCTTGACAATGTAAGTTCCATGATAATGTATTCCCATGAAAAAATGTCCAAAACAACAGTTGGGCTGCGAACACTATATCACCATGCTAATCTTGCCAAAATTCTATTATAGCCTTCATGGCAATATACCAAAAGGAAAAAAACTACCCACCACAATAGGATAGCTAACTTAACAATATAGCTACTCTGACAAAAAGCCATGATGGCAATATGGTTACCATAAGAATGGAATCTTAATGACAGTATAGCCATCATGACCATAAAGTCACGATGACGAGACAACCATGATGACCATGCAGGCAACATGACAATACAGTCTCTATGACAATATTGCCATCAATCTAATAAATCAAATGACAATATAGAAATTATGGTAACACAGTCACCATGACAATATATTCAAAAATACAATAAAATACTAATATCAAAATGATCAAACCATGAAAATGTAACCACCATGCCACTATGGCTTACATTGAAATGTAGCCATCATAATATACATTCACCATGACAGCACTGAAACTATAACAATATAGCATATCATGACAATGTATTCACCTCATTATTTAAACAAAATGAAATATCCGTTTTATAATGATATATCTCCAAGGGTACATCAACACCATTAAATAAGCTACAATGAAAATGTAGTCACAAGCAGTTATCTTAGCAATATAGCCACTAAGAGATTGTAGTCATAATGTCAATATAGTCACCATGACAATATACTGTCACTTTAATGAGATAGTTATCAAGATAATGTATCACTCATGAAAAAATATGCATGATTAAAAAAAATGACAATATAGCAACTATAAGGAGATCACCTTGCCAATACAGCCAAGGTGACGATATGTAAATCTTCGCAATGTAACCAAAATGAGCAGATAACCAAAATGACAGTATGTTATAATGACAATACTGCTACTACGAAAATATATTCCCCATGACACTATAGCTACAATGACAATAAAGAAATCTTCACAAAAGAGTAACATTGAAAATACAGGAAACGACAATATAGCAACCATGACAATGCAGTTATCGTGGCAATAATGTCACGATATACATCAATCGCCAGGATATTAGAGTCACCTTCATAGTAATCTTTCAATGACTTTTTGAATATCATGAAAATATACCCCTCATGTCAACATATTTCCTCTGACAATTTAACCATTATGATAATATAGTCACGACGACAAGATATTCCCTATGACAATAAAGCTAACATGATAATATAACTGATATGACAACATAGATTTCAGGATGTGTAGTTTTCAGAACAATATAGAAATTATGGCAACACAGTAACCATGAGAATATACTCACAAATACAACAAAACCGTCATAACAAAATGATCCAACCGTGAAAATATAGTCACCCTGCCACTATGACTTTAATTGTAATGTAACCAACATAATATATATTCAACATGACAGTACTGAAACGATAACAATATCGCATATTATGGGAATATATTCACATGATAATTTAAAAAAAAGTAAATTTTCGTTTTTGTAATATATCTTCAAGGGCAAAATCAACACCATTAAGTATGCTTTAATGAAAATGCTGTCAAACTGTCATTATAACCATAATCATGAAATACTAACCATGACAGTATAGTTATCTTAGCAATATAGCCACTAAGAGATTATAGTCATATTGTCAACATTGTCATAATGACAATGTACTGTCACGATAATAATAAAGTTATCACGATAATGTATCGCTTATGAAAAAAATATGCAGAACTAAAAAAAACGACAACATAGGAACAATAAAAGAGATCACCCTGACAATATAGCCAAGGTGACGATATGTAAATCTTCGCAATATAAACCAAATGATAGATAGCCAAAATGACGATATGTTCATAATGACAATACTGCTGCTATGAAAATATATCCCCCATGACACTATAGCTACAATGACAATAAAGCAATCTTCAAAAAAGAGTAACAGTGAAAGTACAGCAAACGACCATATAGCCACCATGAAAGTACAGCCACTATGACAATAATGTCACGATATAGTTAACTGACTGTATAAACATCATGAAAATAAGGCTTCCATGTCAACATACTTACCATGACAATTTAGCCAATATGATAATATAGTCAAGACGGCAATATATTCACTATAACAACATAGCCATGATGATATAAGTGATATGACAATACAGTCAACGCAAAAATAAGGAAGCCTTCAAATTATATTCATTATGACAAAATATGCACCTGACAATATTGATGCTTTGACAAAATAGTCTCGGATCATAGCAAACATATAGGCTTCAGGACAATATAGTGTCCATGACAAAATATCGACCAACACAAGATTTTTAATTAAGATATAGTCACTTTGACAGTATAACCGATAAAACAATGAAACAACAATGAAAATGTACCTGCCATAACAATATAGCTACCATTAAAATGCAGGCAACATGACAAAATTGTCACAGTGAAATATAATCGCCATTACAATTTAGTTACCATAATCATATATCAGTCATGATAATATCATCAGGAGGCTGATATAAATACCATCACAGTTTAAAAACCATGACAATATAGTGACATGATAATATGATATCCATACACTTGCACTCACATTACCAAATAAGTCGCCATGAAAATATTATCATGATCATATGATTATAACAAAATTGTTGTTAATGACAAAATATATCTCCAACGACAAAATTAACCATAGCAATATAGCCAGCAAGTAAATATAGCGACCAAGATAACGTACTTAGGATGGCATTATATTGAAGATAACAATACAGCCACAATGGCAACATCGTCACCATCACAATGGAGATACCATGAAAATATATTAACATTGACAATGTAGCTACTATGATAATAAAATCCCATGGAACATATCCACAATAACAGTTTATTTGCTAAGACACTATATCACCATGCCAATATCGCCAAAATGTTAGTTTAGGCATCATGGCAATATACCAACAGAAAAAGAAAATAAGCATCACAATGATGTAGCTAACTTAACAATATAGCTACCCTGATAATGTATTCAATATGAAAAGACAGTCAACTCCTTACAGTGTAACAAAAATGAAAAATAGGTATCATGACAATGTAGTCACCTATCAATAAAGTCACCATGGCAATATAGTTACCATAACCATGGAATCATAACTGGAATATAACCAACATGACTCTATACTAAAGGTGACATGCAACTATCATGACAATACAGGCAACATGACATTAGAGTCTCTACGACAATATTGCAATCGCTTAAACGAATTAAATGATTATATAGATATTACTGGAACACAGTCACCATGACAATATTATCACAAATGCAATATAACCGCGATAACAAAATTATCCTACCATGAAAATCTAGCCACCTTGCCACTGCACTATAGCTAATATAATAATATATTCCCTACGACAGTACTGAAACCACGAAAATATAGCATATCATGACAATGTAGTCACATGATGACAGTCGCGCACAAGCTACCGATGTGTACGGAGCTGCTGTCGTCTTTCAGAGCTAGGATGTAGCTATTCCTCCCTGCGTTATTGCTACCCTTGCTTTGTTTTGAAGGTTTTATCTATGTGATCATGATTGGTGTATGATTATCGAAACCGTAATGTGATATCGTTTGTATTTCATTGTAATGAATTTGTCATAGTAATTATATTTTCATGAAAGTTATATTGTTATGGTAGGTACATTTTCATGTTTGTTCCACTGTTTTAATGGCTACACTGTCAAGGTGACTGTATTGTGATGATAAATCCAGTCTTCTTCGCTATTTTGTCATAGAGACTATATTCTCTTGGACGCTATATGTTTCCTATGATCCAAAATGGCTATATTGTCACAGTATCTATATTTTCATGTGGCTGTATTCTCAGAGTGGATATAATTTATAAATACATTTATTGTTGCGTTGACTATATTGGCATATCATTTATGTGATCATGGTGGCTTTATTGTTATGGTGAATATATTAGCGTCTTGACGATATTATCAGAATGGCGAAACTGTCACTTAAAAGTTATTCATATGGAGGCTATATTTTCACGATAAACATATTTATATGGACTCTATATTTTCATTATGTTCATGTACTCATTGTATATTCATTATCCAGGTGACGCTAATGTACTGGCGATTGATTTATATAAAGAGATTATTGTCATAGTGGCTGTACTGTCTTGATGGCTGTATAGTCGAATGCTATTTTTTCAATAGTACTCTTTTTGTGAATATGGCTTTATTGTCAGTGAAGCTGGAGAATCGTGGGGAACATATTTCCATAGTTACAGTATTGTCATTATGAACATACCGTCGTTCTGGTTATCATCTCTTTTTCTTTACGTTGCTATGATGTATATATCGTCACCTTGACTATAGTGGCAAGGTGATCTTTTTTATAGGTGCTATACTGTCATTTTCTAATCATGCATATTTTGTCACAGGCGATATATCATTTTGATAACATTATAATTAAGGTGACAGTATTTTAATAGCGACTATATTGTCATAATGACTATAATCTCAGAGTGGCTATATTGCCATGGTCACTATTTTGCCATGATATTTGTCATATTGACTATATTTTCATGGAAGCTTTTTAATGGTGTATAAAATTATGTCCATAAGGTTATACCGTAATAGAAGCGAGATTTTTATTTTTCATTAAATGATCAAGTGACTACATTGTCATGATATGCTATATTGTAATGGTTTCAGTACTGTCGTGGTGAATGTTTTGTTGTTTTGGCTATACTGTAATGGAAGCCTTAGTGGCCGGGTGACTATATTTTCATGGTAGGATCATTTTATCATGACGACTGTATAACATTTCTGAGTATATTGTCATCGTGATTGTGTTGCCATAATATCTATATTGTCATTTAACTTGTTGAATTAGTGGCAATATTGTCTTAGAGACTGTATTTGGATGTTTTCTGTATTGTCATGGTAGTTGTATTGTCATCGTGACTATAAGGACATGGTGACTATATTGCCATTAAGAATACATTGCTATGGTAATCATATTGCCATGATGGCTATATTGTTTGGTTACCATATTGCCATGATGGTTATATTGTTTAGTTACCATATTGCCATGATGGCTATTTCTTTTTTTTTTTTCTTTATATTTCAAGGAGGTGGCTGTCTTATAATGTTACCTACATTGTCAGAGTAGTATATTGTCAAGTTAGGTACATCGTTGTGATGAGTATTTTTTCTGTTGATATATTGCCATGATAGCTATAATAACATTTTAGAGATATTGGTATGGTGATATATCGTCTTAGCAGCTAAACTCTTGTTGTGGCTATCTTTTGGGTATATTCTATCTTGAATTTTTTGCCATGACAGCTACATTATCAACGTTACTATATTTTCATGGTAGCTATATTGTCATGGTGACGACATTGGCACGGTGGCTGTATTGTGATTCTCAATACAATGCTCGCTACATTATCTTGGTCGCTATAACAAGTTGATGGCTATATTGCTATGATTAATTCTTTCGTTGGGGATATATTTGTCACTACCTACAATATTGTTGTGATTATATGATCATGATAACAATATATTCATGGCGGCTTCTTTGGTATTGTAAGTGTAAGTGTATGGATATCATATCATCATGTCACTTATACTGTCAGGGTTTTTATACTGTGATATTGTTTATGTCAACCTGCTGATTATATGATCATGATTGCTCTATGATTATGGTAACTATATTGTAATGCCGATGATATTTCATTATGATAATTTTGTCATGGAGGCTAAAATTTCATGACATCTATAATGTTTTGACAGGTACACTTTCATGATTGTTACATTGTTTTATGGTCTATACTATCAAGGTGTCTATATTATAATGATATATCCTGTCTTGGTCGCTAATTTGTCATAGAGACTATGTTGTCCTGCCGGCTATATGTTTGGTATGACTAAAAAGCGACTATTTGTCACAGTATCTATATTGTCATGTAGTTATACTGCCATAGTGAATATAATTTGTATATTTCTTTTTAGCTTCTTTGACTGTATTGTCACATCAGTTATATGATCACTGTGGCTATATTGTTATAGTGAATAAATTGCCGTCATGACTATATTATCATAATAGCCAGATTATCATGGCAGACATGTTGACATAGAGGCTATATTTTCATGATATTTATATAGTCATTGTAAGTTTATTATCAAGGTGACTAATGATATGGTGATGATTTGTATCGTGACATTATCATCATGGTGGTTGAACTATGATGGTGGATATATTCTCGTTTGCAGTATTTTCAATGTTCCTCTTTTGTGAATAATGCTTTGCTGTCACTGTAGCTATAGTGTCATGGGGAACATATTTTTATACTGGCAGTATTGTCATTTTGGCTATTTTTTCATTTTAGTTATATTGCTATAATGTATATAACGTCACCTTGGCTATATTAGGAAGTTGATCTTTTTATAGGTGATATATTGCCACTATTTAACCCTTGCATACTTTGTCATAAGCGAAATATTATCGTGATAATTATATTTTTATGGTGCCAATACTGTCATAGCGACTATATTATCATTATGACTATAATGTCACAGTGGCTATATTACTAAGATAACTATATTGTCATGGTGACTTTTTTCTCATGATTTTTATAATGTCATAATGACTATTTTCGTAGAAGCTTTTTTAATGGGGTTGATATTGCCCTTGAGGATATACCATTATAGAAGAGAAATTGTTCATTTTAGTTAATATTTTGGTCACTACATTGCCATGATATGCTATACTGTTATGGTTTCAGTACTGTCATGGTAAATCTTTCTTTACTGTTTCTACATTGCAATGGAAACCAAAATGGTAGGTGGCTATATTTTCATGGTAGGATCATTTTATCATGGCGATTATAATGCATTTCTGAGCATATTGTCATAGTGACTATGTTGCCATAATATCTATATTGTCATATAATTTGTCAAATTGATGGCAATATTATCTTAGAGACAATACTGTCATGTTATCTGTATTGTGACGGTGGTTGTATTGTCAACGTGACAATATAGTCTTGTTGGCTACATTGTCGTTAAGATCACATTGTTATGGTAACTATATTACCATAGTGGCTTTATTGTTAAATCATTATATCGCCATGATGGTTATTTTTCATTTTTGTTATATAACAAGGAGGTGAGTGTCTTTTCATGTTGGCAATATTGTCAGAATAGCTATATTGTCGAGTAGTGGGTATATATATTTCCTTTCTGGCGGTATATTATCATGATAGCAATAATAACATTTTGGCGATATTGGCATAGCGATATAGTGTTTTAGCAGCTAAACTCTTGTTGTGGATATTTTTCAATTGTATGTTTTATTATGGTAGCTACATAGTCAAGGTTACTATATTTTCATGGTAGCTACATTGTCATGGTGAAAACATTGGCATGGTGGTTGTATTCTTACTTTCAATATAATGCCGTCCTAGCTACATTATCTTGGTCGCTATATCAACTTGATGGCTATATTGTTATGGTTAATTTTGTCTTTCGGGATATATTTTGTAATTAGTGACAATACAGTTGTGTTTATATGATAATGATAATATTTACGTGAAAACGTATGTGGTATTGTAAGTGTAAGTGAATGGATATCATCTCATCATGTCACTTAAATTGTCATGGTTTTTACACTATGATCTTGTTTATGTCAACCTGCTGATTATATCATCATGATTGGTGTATGATTATGGTAAATATATTGTATTGTCGTTTTATTTCATTGGGATAATTTTGTCATGCTGACTACAATTCCATGACAGCTATAATGTTATGAGTATATCATGATGATAAATCCTGTCTGTCACTGTTTTTTCACAGACTATATTGTCCTGGAGTCTATATTTTTGCTATGATCCGAAAACGACGATCTATTAACAGTATCTATATTACCAGGTGGTTATATTGCCATTGTGAATATAAGTTGAATGTTTCTACATTTTTTACTTTCATTATATTGTCATACCAGTTGAATAGATTGTCGTCGTGACTATATTTTCAAAATGGCTAAATAGTCATAGCAAATATCTTGACATGGGGTCCATATTTTCATGATATTTATAAAGTCATTGTAAGATTACTGTCAAGGTGACTCTATTGTCCTGGTGATTGAGTTATATCCTGATATTATTGTCAAGATGGCTCTATTGTCATAGGGACTATACTGTAGTTTGCTGTATTTTAATTTTACGCTTTCCTGAAGATAGCTTTACTGTCAGTGTACCTATAGTGTCATGGAGAATATATTTTCATATTGGCATTATTGTCATTATGAACATTCTGTCATTTTGGCCATCTTCTTATTTTGTTTACATTTCTATCATAAATATATCATAACCTTGGCTATATTAGCAACGAGATGTTTTTTACGGTTGCTATATTTTCATTTTTTTAATCATGCATTTTTTATCGTAAGTGAAACACTATCATGATAACTATAACATTCCGGTAGCTATATATATTGGCATTTTGACTATATTGTTATTATGACAATGATATCATGTTGGATATCTTGCCAAAGTAACTTTATTGTCGTGGTGTCTATTTCATCATGATGATTAAAATGTCATGGTGACTACATTTTCACGGTAGCTTTTATATTGGTGTTGGGTTTGCCCTTAAGAATGTATCATTATAAAACGAGATTCTCATTTTGATTAAATCATCAGGGGACTACATTGTCGTGATATGCTATATTGTTATGGTTTCAAAAATGTCATTGTATATGTATTATTATGTTGGCTATATTCCAATGGAACCCATAGTGGCAGAGTGGCTATAGTTTCATAATATAATCATTTTGTTATGTCGATTATATTCCACTTGTGTGTATATTGTCTTGGTGACTGTTGCCATAATATCTATACTGTCATTTGATTTGTTGAATTGGTGGCTATATTGTCATAATGTAATATCATGGTTCCTGTATCGTCTTTGTGGTTGTAATGTCATCGTGTCTATATGGTCAGGGTAGTTATATTTCCATTAAGATTATATTGATATGGTAACTATATTGCCATGGGGGATATATTGTTAAATGAATATATTGCCATGATGCCTATTTGTTACTTTTTGTCATATTACAAGGGTGTGATTGTCTTTTCATGTTGCCTATATATCAGGGTACCTATATTGTTATCATAAGATTACAGTCATAAAGACAATATAGTTGCCATGCCAATATTTTCACCTTAATGATATGGGTATCATGATAATATATCGCTTATTACAGAATATGCATGATTAAAAATTGACAATATACCCTCTATAAAAAAAAAACTTCCCAATATAGCCAAGGTGACGATATATATAACATAGCAATGTAACCCAAATTAGAAGATAGCCAAAATGACTTTATTTCATAATGACAATTGCGTCACTATGAAAATTTGTTCCCAATGAAAGTATAGCTACACTGACATTAAAGCCATATTCACTAAATAGTAACATTGAAAACGCATCAAACGACAATATAGTCACCATGATTGTACAGCCACCATAACAGTAATGTTACAACATAAATCAATCACTGTGATATTAGAGTAAACTTGAATTTTTTTTTACATTTACCATAAATGTATCATGAGAATATAGCATCCATATCAATATATTTCCCATAACAATTTAGCCATTATGATAGTATAGTCACAACTACAATATATTCACTATAACAACAAAGCCACCATGGCCATATAACTGATATAACAATCAGTCAGCGCAACATTAAAGAAACATTCAGAATATGTTCACGACGTCAATATAGCCACCTGACAATATAGATACCGTGAGAAAATAGTCGCTTTCGGATCATAGGAAACATATAGCCTCTAAAGTATATAGTGTTCAGGAGACAATACCGTCCATAAAAGAATTTATCAATACTATACAGCCGCCTTGACAGTATAGCCCATAAACCAATGCTAGAACCATGAAAATATACTTGCCATAACAATATAAATATTATCAAAATGAAGTCAACATACAAAAATGATCAAAAAAAATATTGCCATTGCTATATAGTTACAATAATCATACATTAATGATGATAATGTAATCAGCATTTTCACATAAACACCATCCCCGTTTAAAAGCATGACAGACTACGTTACATGATGATATGATATCCAGACATATACACTCAAGATGCCAAATAAGCCTTCTTAGAATTATTATCATGATCATATAATCACAACCAAATTGTAGGTAAAGACAAAATACATCCCCAACGATGAAATTGACCGTAGCAATATAGCCATCAAGCGACCAAGAAAATGTAGCCAGGATGGCGTTATATTGAACATAACAATACACCCGCCATGCCAATATCGTCATCTTTACAATGTAGCTTGCATGAAATATAGTAACCTTGACAATGTAGGTACCATGATAATGTATTCCCATGAAAAAATGTCCAAAACAACAGTTGGGCTGCGAACACTATATCACCTATAGTGTCATGGAGAATATATTTTCATAGTGAAATTATTGTCATTATGAACATTCTGTCATTTTGGCCATCTTCTTATTTTGGTTACATTTATATCATAGATATATCATAGCCTTGGCTATATTATCAACGTGATATTTTTTACGGTTGCTACATTTTCATTTTTTAATCATGCATTTTCTGTCGTAAGTGATACACTATCATGATAACTATAACATTGCGTTAGCTATATATTGGCATTTTGACTATATTGTTATTATGACAATGATATCATGTTGGATATCTTACCAAAGTAACTTTGTTGTCATGGTGTCTATTTCATCATGACGGTTATAATGTCATGGTGACTACATTTTCACGGTAGCTTTTATATTGGTGTTGGGTTTGCCCTTGAGGATGTATATTTTTAAAACGAGATTCTGTTTTTGATTAAATCATTTGAGGACTACATTGTCGTGATATGCTTTATTATTATGGTTTCAGGAAAGTCATTGTATATGTATTATTATGTTGGCTATATTCCAAATGAAGCCATAGTTGCAGAGTGGCTATATTTTCATAATATAATCATTTTGTTATATCGATTATGTTCCAGTTGTGTGTATATTGTCATGGTGACTGTTGCCATAATATCTATACTGTCATTTGATTTGTTGAATTGGTGGCTACATTGTCATAATGTAATGTCATGGTTCCTGTATTGTCTTGGTGGTTGTATTGTCATCGTGTCTATATGGTACAGGTAGTTATGTTTCCATTAAGATTATATTGATATGGTAACTATATTGCCATGGCGGCTATATTGTTAAATGAATATATTGCAATGATAGCTATTTGTTATTTTTTGTTATATTACAAGGGGGTGATTATCTTTTCATTTTCCCTATATATCAGGTAGCCTAAATTGCTATCATAAGATTACAGTCATAAAGACAATATAGTCGACATGCCAATATTATCACCTTAATGATATGGGTATCATGAAAATATATCGCTTATAACAGAATATGCACGATTAAAAATTGACAATATACCACAAATAAAAAAAATCATCTTCCCAATATAGCCAAGGTGACGATATATATAACATAGTAATGTCACCCAAATTAGAAGGTAGACAAATGACTTTATTTCATAATGACAATTGCGTCACTATGAAAATTTCTTTCCAATGAAGGTATAGCTACACTGACATTAAAGCCATATTCACTAAATAGTAACATTGAAAACGCATCAAAGGACAATATATCCACCATGATTTTACAGCCACCATAACAATAATGTTACAATATAAATCAATCACTGTGATATCAGAGTAAACTTGAAAATTGTTTTACAATTACCTTAAAAGTATCATTAGAATATAGCATGCATATCAGCATATTTCCCATGACAATTTAGCCATTATGATAGTGTAGTCACAACTACAATATATTCACTATAACAACTAAGCCATCATGGCCATATAACTGATATAACAATATAGTCAACGCAACATTAAAGAAACATTCAGAATATGTTCACAACGTCAATACAGCCACCTGACAATATAGATACCGTGACAATATAGTCGCTTTCGGATCATATGAAACATATAGCCTCTAAAGTATATATTATCCAGGAGACAATAGCGTCCAAAACAGAATTTATCCATACTATACAGACGCCTTGACAGTATAGCCTATAAAACAATGTCATAACCATTAAAATGTACCTGCCATACTAATATAACTACTATTAAAATGAAATCAATATCCCAAAATGATCAAAAAAGATATAGCCATTGCTATATAGTTACAATAATCATACATTGATGATGATATTGTAATCACCATTTTCAAAAAAACACCATCACCGTTTAAAAGCATGACACACTAAGTTACATGATGATATGATATCCAGACAGATACACTCAAGATGCCAAATAAGCTGTCATAGAAATATTATCATGATCATATAATCACAACCAAATTGTAGGTAGAGACAAAATACATCCCAACGATGAAATTGACCTTAGCAATATAGCCATCAAGTTGATATAGCGACCAAGATAATGTAGCCAGGATGGCGTTATATTGAACATAACAATACACCCGCCCTGCCAATATCGTCATCTTTACAATGTAGCTTGCATGAAATATAGTAACCTTGACAATGTAGGTACCATGATAATATATTCCCATGAAAAAATGTCCAAACCAACAGTTGGGCTGCGAATTATATATCACCATGCTAATCTTTCCAAAATTCTAGTATAGCAATCATGGCAATATACCAAAAGGAAAAAAATACCACCACAGTAAGACAGCTAACTTAACAATATAGCTACTCTGACAAAAAGCCATGATGGCAATATAGTTACCATAAGAATGTAATCTTAAGGACAGTATAGCAATCATGATCATAGACTCACGATGAAAAGACAACCACGATGACAATACAGGCAACATGACAATACAGTTTCTATGACAATATTGCCATCAATTAAAAAAATCAAATGACATTATAGAAATTATGGCAACACAGTCACCATGACAAGGAATTCAAAAATACAATAAAGAACTAATAACAAAATTATCAAACCATGATAATATAGCCACCCTGCCACTATGGCTTCCATTGTAATGTAGCCAACATAATGTACATTCACCATGAGAGTACTGAAACTATAACAATATATCATGACAATGTATTCACCTCATAATTTAAACAAAATGAAATACCCGATTATATAATGATATATCTCCAAGGGTAAATCAACACCATTAAATAAGATACAATGAAAATGTAGTCACATGTTATCTTAGCAATATAGCCACTAAGAGATTGTAGTCATGATGACTATATAGTCACCATGACAATATACTGTCACTTTAATGATATAGTTATCAAGATAATGTATCACTCATGAAAAAATATACATGATTAAAATAAATGACAATATAGCAACGATAAAGAGATCACCTTGCCAATGTAGCCAAGGTGACGATATGCAAATATACGCAATGTAACCAAAATGAGCAGATAGCTAAAACGACGATATGTTCATAATGACAATACTGCTACTACGAAAATATATTCCCCATGACACTATAGCTACAATGAAAATAAAGCAATCTTCACAAAAGAGTAACATTGAAAATACAGGAAACGACAATATAGCCACCATTACAATGCAGCTATCGTGACAGTAATATCACGATATACATCAATCGCCAGGCTATTAGAGTCACCTTGATAGTAATCTTTCAATGACTTTATGAATATCATGAAAATATAGCCCTCATGTCAACATATTTCTTATGACAATTTAACCATTATGATAATATAGTCACGACGACAAGATATTCACTATTACAATAAAGCTACCATGATCATATTACTGATATCACAATATAGATTTCATGATATGTAGTGTCCACGACACTATAGAAATTACGGCAAAACAGTAACCATGAGAATATACTCACAAACACAATAAAATTGTCATAACAAAATGATCCAACCATGAAAATATAGTTACCCTGCCACTATGACTTTAATTGTAATGTAACTAACATAATATACATTCAACATGAGAGTAATGAAACTATAACAATATCGCATATCATGGCAATATATTCACACGATAATTTTAAAAAAAGGGAAATTTTCGTTTTTATAATATATCTTCAAGGGGAAAATCAACATCATTAAATATGCTACAATGAAAATGCAGTCAAACTATAGTCATAGTCATAGTCATAATATCAACATTGTCACAATGACAATATACTGTCACCTTAATAATAAAGTTATTAAGATAATGTATCGCTTATGAAAAAATATGTATGACAAAAAAAATGACAATATACCAACTATAAAAGAGATCACCTTGACAATATAGCCAAGGTTAAGATATGTAAATATTCGCAATATAACCAAAATGAGTAGATAGCCAAAATGACGGTATGTTCATAATGACAATACTGCTGCTATGAAAATATATCCCCCATGACACTATAGCTACAGTGACAATAAAGCAATCTTCACAGAAGAGTAACAGTGAAAATACAGCAAACGACTATATATCCACCATGAAAGTACAGCCACTATGACAATAATGTCACGATATAATTCGCTAACAATATAAACATCATGAAAATAAGGCTTCCATGTCAACATACTTACAATGACAATTTAGCCATTATGATAATTTAGTTAAGACAGCAATATATTCACTATAACAATATAGCCATGATCATATAAGTGATAGGACAATACAGTCAACGCAACAATAAGGAAGCCTTCAAATTATATTCATTATGGCAATATAAGCACCTGACAATATTGATACTGTGAAAAAATAGTCTCTTTCAGATCATAACAAACATATAGGCTCCATTACAATATAGTGTCCGTGACTAGATAGCGACAAAGACAAGATTTTTAATTAAGATATAGTCACCTTGACAGTGTAGCCGATAAAACAATGAAACAACAATGAAAATACACCTGCCATAACAATATAGCTACCATGAAAATGCAGGCAACATGACAAATTTGTCACAATGAAATATAATCGCCATTACAATTTAGTTACCATAATCATATATTAATCATGATGATATCATCAGGAGGCTGACATAAACACCATCACAGTATAAAAACCAAGATAATATAGTGACGTGATAATATGATATCCATACACTTGCACTCACATTACCAAATAAGCCGCCATGAAAATATTATCATGATCGTATGATTAAAACAAAATTGTAGTTAATGACAAAATATATACCCAACGACAAAATTAACCATAGCAATATAGCCAGTAAGTAAATATAGCGACCAACATAATGTAGTTAGGATGGCATTATATTGAAAATAACAATACAGCCACAATGGCAATATCGTCAGCATGACAGTGGAGCTACCATGAAAATATAGTAACATTGAAAATGTAGCTACTATGATAATAAAATCCCATGGAACATATTCACAATAACAGTTTATTTGCTAAGACACTATATCACCATGCCAATATCGCCAAAATGTTAGTCTAGGCATCATGGCAATATACCACCAGAAAAAGAAAATATTGTCCTGGTGATTGAAATATCGTGATATTATTATCAATATGGCTCTATTATCATAGGAACTATATTGTAGTTTGCTGTATTTTAATATTAAGCTTTTCTGAAGATAGCTTTACTATCAGTGTACCTATAGTGTCATGGAGAATATATTTTCATATTGGCATTATTGTCATTATGAACATTCTGTCATTTTGGCCATCTTCTTATTTTGGTTACATTTCTATCATAAATATATCATAACCTTCGCTATATTAGCAACGTGATCTTTTTTACGGTTGCTATATTTTCATTTTTTAAATCATGCATTTTTTGTCGTAAGTGAAACAGTATCATGATAACTATAACATTCCGGGAGCTATATATATTGGCATTTTGACTATATTGTTATTATGACAATGATATCATGTTGGATATCTTACCAAAGTAACTTTATTGTCATGGTGTCTATTTCATCATGATGATTATAATGTCATGGTGACTACATTTTCACGGTAGCTTTTATATTGGTGTTGGGTTTGCCCTTGAGGATGTATCATTATAAAACGAGATTCTCATTTTGATTAAATCATCAGGGGACTACATTGTCGTGATATGCTATATTGTTATGGTTTAAAAAATGTCATTGTATATGTATTATTATGTTGGCTATATTCCAATGGAACCCATAGTGGCAGAGTGGCTATAGTTTCATAATATAATCATTTTGTTATGTCGATTATATTCCACTTGTGTGTATATTGTCATGGTGACTGTTGCCATAATATCTATACTGTCATTTGATTTGTTGAATTGGTGGCTATATTGTCATAATGTAATGTCATGGTTCCTGTATCGTCTTTGTGGTTGTAATGTCATCGTGTCTATATGGTCATGGTAGTTATATTTCCATTAAGATTATATTGATATGGTAACTATATTGCCATGGGGGATATATTGTTAAATGAATATATTGCCATGATGCCTATTTGTTACTTTTTGTCATATTACAAGGGGGTGATTGTCTTTTCATGTTGCCTATATATCAGGGTACCTAATTGTTATCATAAGATTACAGTCATAAAGACAATATAGTTGCCATGCCAATATTTTCACCTTAATGATATGGGTATCATGATAATATATCGCTTATTACAGAATATGTATGATTAATAATTGACAATATACCACACATAAAAAAAATCATCTTCCCAATATAGCCAAGGTGACAATATATATAACATAGCAATGTAACCCAAATTAGAAGATAGCTAAAATGACTTTATTTCATAATGACAATTGCGTCACTATGAAAATTTGTTCCCAATGAAAGTATAGCTACACTGACATTAAAGCCATACTCACTAAATAGTAACATTGAAAACGCCTCAAACGACAATATAGTCACCATGATTGTACAGCCACCATAACAGTAATGTTACAACATAAATTAATCACTGTGATATTAGAGTAAACTTGAAATTTTTTTTACAATTTCCATAAAAGTATCATGAGAATATAGCATCCATATCAACATATTTCCCATGACAATTTAGCCTTTATGATAGTACAGTCACAACTACAATATATTCACTATAATAACAAAGCAACCATGGCCATATAATTGAAATAACAATATAGTCAGCGCAACATTAAAGAAACATTCAGAATATGTTCACAACGTCAATACAGACACCTGACAATATAGATACCGTGACAAAATAGTCGGTTTCGGATCATAGGAAACATATAGCCTCTAAAGTATATAGTGTCCAGGAGACAATACCGTCCATAAAAGAATTTATGAATACTATACAGCCGCCTTGACCGTATAGCCCATAAACTAATGCTAGAACCATGAAAATATACTTGCCATAACAATATAACCACTATCAAAATGAAGTCAACATACCAAAATGATCAAAAAGGATATTGCTATTGGTATATAGTTACAATAATCATACATTAATGATGATAATGTAATCAGCATTTTCACATAAACACCATCACCGTTTAAAAGCATGACAGACTACGTTACATGATGATATGATATCCAGACAGATACACTCAAGATGCCAAATAAGCCTTCATAGAAATATTATCATGATCATATAATCACAACCAAATTGTAGGTAAAGACAAAATACATCCCCAACGATGAAATTGACCGTAGCAATATAGCCATCAAGTTGATATAGCGACCAAGATAATGTAGCCAGGATGGCGTTGTATTGAACATAACAATACACCCGCCATGCCAATATCGTCATCTTTACAATCTAGCTTGCATGAAATATAGTAACCTTGACAATGTAGGTACCATGATAATGTATTCCCATGAAAAAATGTCCAAAACAAAAGTTGGGCTGCGAACACTATATCACCATGCTAATCTTGCCAAAATTCTATTATAGCCATCATGGCAATATACCAAAAGGAAAAAAGATACCCACCACAATAAGATAGCTAACATAACAATATAGCTACTCTGACAAAAAAAACCATGATGGCAGTATGGTTACCATAAGAATCTTAACGACAGTATAGCCATCATGACCATAGACTCACGATGACAAGACAACCATGATGATCATACAGGCAAGATGACAATACAGTCTCTATGGCAATATTGCCACCAATTTAATAAATCACATGACAATATAGAAATTATGGCAACACTGTCAACATGACAATATATTCAAAAATACAATGAAATACTAATAACAAAATGATCAGACCATGAAAATGTAGCCAACATAATATACATTCACCATAACAGTACTAAAACTATAACAATATAGCATATCATGACATTGTATTCACCTCATAATTTAAACAAAATAAAATATCCGTTTTTATAATGATATATCTCCTTCAGACACAATTGAAAATGTGAAGGAAAATAGTGAAATTGGAGAAAAATGTAGCTTAGACATTGAAGCTTATTGATACAGTGGTTAAATTGATGAGAACTGCTATTGACGTTTGTGTAAATAAATTATACATTTCCTTTTTTCCATAGCCAGAAGTTGAACCATTATGTGACATTCTTTTTTTTCATTCATTTCAAGCTAGAAGTTTCAGTTTTCTAAATTGTTTCTTACATTTCTCATATGTATATATATGTATGCGTGTGTCTGTGTATATGTGCGTATGTGTGTGTGTGTGTGTGTGTGTGTGTGTGTGTGTGTGTGTGTGTGTGTGTATATATATATGTATATTATCCCTGGGGATAGGGATGAAAGAATACTTCCCACGTATTCCTCGCGTGTCGTAGAAAGCGACTAGAGGGGACGGGAGCGGGGGGCCAGAAATCCTCCCCTCCTTGTATTAACTTTCTAAAATGGGAAACAGAAGAAGGAGTCACGCGGGGAGTGCTCATCCTCCTCGAAGGCTCAGAGTGGGGTGCCTAAATGTGTGTGGATGTAACCAAGATGTGAAAAAAGGAGAGATAGGTAGTATGTTTGAGGAAAGGAACCTGGATGTTTTGGCTCTGAGTGAAACGAAGCTCAAGGGTAAAGGGGAAGAGTGGTTTGGGAATGTCTGGGGAGTAAAGTCAGGGGTTAGTGAGAGGACAAGAGCAAGGGAAGGAGTAGCAATACTCCTGAAACAGGAGTTGTGGGAGTATGTGATAGAGTGTAAGAAAGTAAATTCTCGATTAATATGGGTAAAACTGAAAGTTGATAGAGAGAGGTGGGTGATTATTGGTGCATATGCACCTGGGCATGAGAAGAAAGATCAAGAGAGGCAAGTGTTTTGGGAGCAGCTGAATGAGTGTGTTAGTGGTTTTGATGCGCGAGACCGGGTCATAGTGATGGGTGATTTGAATGCAAAGGTGAGTAATGTGGCAGTTGAGGGAATAATTGGTATACATGGGGTGTTCAGTGTTGTAAATGGAAATGGTGAAGAGCTTGTAGATTTATGTGCTGAAAAAGGACTGATGATTGGGAATACCTGGTTTAAAAAGCGAGATATACATAAGTATACTTATGTAAGTAGGAGAGATGGCCAGAGAGCGTTATTGGATTACGTGTTAATTGACAGGCGTGCGAAAGAGAGACTTTTGGATGTTAATGTGCTGAGAGGTGCAACTGGAGGGATGTCTGATCATTATCTTGTGGCGGCTAAGGTGAAGATTTGTATGGGTTTTCAGAAAAGAAGAGTGAATGTTGGGGTGAAGAGGGTGGTGAGAGTAAGTGAACTTGAGAAGGAGACCTGTGTGAGGAAGTACCAGGAGAGACTGAGTACAGAATGGAAAAAGGTGAGAACAATGGAAGTAAGGGGAGTGGGAGAGGAATGGGATGTATTTAGGGAATCAGTGATGGATTGCGCAAAAGATGCTTGTGGCATGAGAAGAGTGGGAGGTGGGTTGATTAGAAAGGGTAGTGAGTGGTGGGATGAAGAAGTAAGAGTATTAGTGAAAGAGAAGAGAGAGGCATTCGGACGATTTTTGCAGGGAAAAAGTGCAATTGAGTGGGAGATGTATAAAAGAAAGAGACAGGAGGTCAAGAGAAAGGTGCAAGAGGTGAAAAAAAGGGCAAATGAGAGTTGGGGTGAGAGAGTATCATTAAATTTTAGGGAGAATAAAAAGATGTTCTGGAAGGAGGTAAATAAAGTGCGTAAGACAAGGGAGCAAATGGGAACTTCGGTGAAAGGCGCAAGTGGGGAGGTGATAACAAGTAGTGGTGATGTGAGAAGGAGATGGAGTGAGTATTTTGAAGGTTTGTTGAATGTGTTTGATGATAGAGTGGCAGATATAGGGTGTTTTGGTCGAGGTGGTGTGCAAAGTGAGAGGGTTAGGAAAAATGATTTGGTAAACAGAGAAGAGGTAGTGAAAGCTTTGCGGAAGATGAGAGCCGGCAAGGCAACGGGTTTGGATGGTATTGCAGTGGAATTTATTAAAAAAGGGGGTGACTGTATTGTTGACTGGTTGGTAAGGTTATTTAATGTATGTATGACTCATGGTGAGGTGCCTGAGGATTGGCGGAATGCGTGCATAGTGCCATTGTACAAAGGCAAAGGGGATAAGAGTGAGTGCTCAAATTACAGAGGTATAAGTTTGTTGAGTATTCCTGGTAAATTATATGGGAGGGTATTGATTGAGAGGGTGAAGGCATGTACAGAGCATCAGATTGGGGAAGAGCAGTGTGGTTTCAGAATTGGTAGAGGATGTGCGGATCAGGTGTTTGCTTTGAAGAATGTATGTGAGAAATACTTAGAAAAGCAAATGGATTTGTATGTACCATTTATGGATCTGGAGAAGGCATATGATAGAGTTGATAGAGATGCTCTGTGGAAGGTATTAAGAATATATGGTGTGGGAGGAAAGTTGTTAGAAGCAGTGAAAAGTTTTTATCGAGGATGTAAGGCATGTGTACGTGTAGGAAGAGAGGAAAGTGATTGGTTCTCAGTGAATGTAGGTTTGCGGCAGGGGTGTGTGATGTCTCCATGGTTGTTTAATTTGTTTATGGATGGGGTTGTTAGGGAGGTAAATGCAAGAGTTTTGGAAAGAGGGGCAAGTATGAAGTCTGTTGGGGATGAGAGAGCTTGGGAAGTGAGTCAGTTGTTGTTCGCTGATGATACAGCGCTGGTGGCTGATTCATGTGAGAAACTGCAGAAGCTGGTGACTGAGTTTGGAAAAGTGTGTGGAAGAAGAAAGTTAAGAGTAAATGTGAATAAGAGCAAGGTTATTAGGTACAGTAGGGTTGAGGGTCAAGTCAATTGGGAGGTGAGTTTGAATGGAGAAAAACTTGAGGAAGTGAAGTGTTTTAGATATCTGGGAGTGGATCTGGCAGCGGATGGAACCATGGAAGCGGATGTGGATCATAGGGTGGGGGAGGGGGCGAAAATCCTGGGGGCCTTGAAGAATGTGTGGAAGTCGAGAAAATTATCTCGGAAAGCAAAAATGGGTATGTTTCAGGGAATGGTGGTTCCAACAA
>NC_092278.1:8084663-8110423 GCF_036320965.1 Panulirus ornatus | reverse complement strand
GTTGAGAGAGCAGAAGAGGGTGTTTTGAAGTGGTTTGGGCACATGGAGAGGATGAGTGAGGAAAGATTGACCAAGAGGATATATGTGTCGGAGGTGGAGGGAACAAGGAGAAGAGGGAGACCAAATTGGAGGTGGAAAGATGGAGTGAAAAAGATTTTGTGTGATCGGGGCCTGAACATGCAGGAGGGTGAAAGGAGGGCAAGGAGTAGAGTGAATTGGAGCGATGTGCTATACCGGGGTTGACGTGCTGTCAGTGGATTGAATCCAGGCATGTGAAGCGTCTGGGTTAAGCCATGGAAAGCTGTGTAGGTATGTATATTTGCGTGTGTGGACGTATGTATATACATGTGTATGGGGGGGGTTGGGCCATTTCTTTCGTCTGTTTCCTTGCGCTACCTCGCAAACGCGGGAGACAGCGACGAAGTATAATAAAAAAAAATAATACTGTTGTGATTATATGATCATGATAATATTTTCGTGAAAACGTATGTGGTATTGTAAGTGTAAGTGAATGGATATCATCTCATCATGTCACTTAAATTGACATGGTTTTTACACTATGATCTTGTTTATGTCAACCTACTGATTATATCATCATGATTGGTGTTTGATTATGGTAAATATATTGTAATGTCGTTTTATTTCATTGTGATAATTTTGTCATGCTGAGTACAATTCCATGACAGCTATAATGTTATGAGTATATCATGATGATAAATCTTGTCTGTCACTGTTTTTTCACAGACTATATTGTCCTGGAGTCTATATTTTTGCTATGATCCGAAAACGACGATCTATTAACAGTATCTATATTACCAGGTGGTTATATTGCCATTATGAATATAAGTTCAATGTTTCTATATTTTTTACTTTCATTATATTGCCATATCAGTTATATGGTCATGGTAGCTTTATTGTCATAGTGAATAGATTGTCGTCGTGACTATATTTTCATAATGGCTAAATAGTCATAGCAAATATCTTGACATGGGGCCTATATTTCATGATATATATAAAGTCATTGTAAGATTACTGTCAAGGTGACTCTATTGTCCTGGTGATTGAGCTATATCGTGATATTATTGTCAAGATGGCTCTATTGTCATAGGGACTATACTGTAGTTTGCTGTATTTTAATTTTACTCTTTCCTGAAGATAGCTTTACTGTCAGTGTACCTATAGTGTCATGGAGAATATATTTTTATATTGGCATTATTGTCATTATGAACATTCTGTCATTTTGGCCATCTTATTTTGTTTACATTTCTATCATAAATATATCATAAGCTTGGCTATATTAGCAACGAGATGTTTTTTACGGTTGCTATATTTTCATTTTTTTAATCATGCATTTTTTGTCGTAAGTGAAACACTATCATGATAACTATAACATTCCGGTAGCTATATATATTGGCATTTTGACTATATTGTTATTATGACAATGATATCATGTTGGATATCTTGCCAAAGTAACTTTATTGTCATGGTGTCTATTTCATCATGATGATTATAATGTCATGGTGACTACATTTTCACGGTAGCTTTTATATTGGTGTTGGGTTTGCCCTTAAGAATGTATCATTATAAAACGAGATTCTCATTTTGATTAAATCATCAGGGGACTACATTGTCGTGATATGCTATATTGTTATGGTTTCAGGAATGTCACTGTATATGTATTATTATGTTGGCTATATTCCAATGGAACCCATAGTGGCAGAGTGGCTATAGTTTCATAATATAATCATTTTTTTATGTCGATTATATTCCACTTGTGTGTATATTGTCATGGTGACTGTTGCCATAATATCTATACTGTCATTTGATTTGTTGAATTGGTGGCTATATTGTCATAATGTAATGTCATGGTTCCTGTATCGTCTTTGTGGTTGTAATGTCATCGTGTCTATATGGTCATGGTAGTTATATTTCCATTAAGATTATATTGATATGGTAACTATATTGCCATGGGGGATATATTGTTAAATGACTATATTGCCATGATGCCTATTTGTTATTTTTTGTCATATTACAAGGGGGTGATTGTCTTTTCATGTTGCCTATATATCAGGGTACCTATATTGTTATCATAAGATTACAGTCATAAAGACAATATAGTTGCCATGCCAATATTTTCACCTTAATGATATGGGTATCATGATAATATATCGCTTATTACAGAATATGCATGATTAAAAATTGACAATATACCCTCTATAAAAAAAAAACTTCCCAATATAGCCAAGGTGACGATATATATAACATAGCAATGTAACCCAAATTAGAAGATAGCCAAAATGACTTTATTTCATAATGACAATTGCGTCACTATGAAAATTTGTTCCCAATGAAAGTATAGCTACACTGATATTAAAGCCATATTCAGTAAATAGTAACATTGAAAACGCATCAAACGACAATATAGTCACCATGATTGTACAGCCACCATAACAGTAATGTTACAACATAAATCAATCACTGTGATATTAGAGTAAACTTGAATTTTTTTTTACATTTACCATAAATGTATCATGAGAATATAGCATCCATATCAACATATTTCCCATGACAATTTAGCCATTATGATAGTATAGTCACAACTACAATATATTCACTATAACAACAAAGCCACCATGGCCATATAACTGATATAACAATAGAGTCAGCGCAACATTAAAGAAACATTCAGAATATGTTCACGACGTCAATATAGCCACCTGACAATATAGATACCGTGACAAAATAGTCGCTTTCGGATCATAGGAAACATATAGCCTCTAAAGTATATAGTGTCCAGGAGACAATACCGTCCATAAAAGAATTTATCAGTACTATACAGCCGCCTTGACAGTATAGCCCATAAACCAATGCTAGAACCATGAAAATATACTTGCCATAACAATATAACTATTATCAAAATGAAGTCAACATTACCAAAATGATCAAAAGAAATATTGCCATTGCTATATAGTTACAATAATCATACATGAATGATGATAATGTAATCAGCATTTTCACATAAACACCATCCCCGTTTAAAAGCATGACAGACTACGTTACATGATGATATGATATCCATACAGATACACTCAAGATGCCAAATAAGCCTTCATAGATTTATTATCATAATCATATAATCACAACCAAATTGTAGGTAAAGACAAAATACATACCCAACGATGAAATTGACCGTAGCAATATAGCCATCAAGCGACCAAGATAATGTAGCTAGAATGGCGTTATATTGAACATAACAATACACCCGCCAAGCCAATATCGTCATCTTTACAATGTAGCTTGCATGAAATATAGTAACCTTGACAATGTAGGTACCATGATAATGTATTCCCATGAAAAAATGTCCAAAACAAAAGTTGGGCTGCGAACACTATATCACCATGCTAATCTTGCCAAAATTCTAGTATAGCCATCATGGCAATATACCAAAAGGAAAAAAGATACCCACCACAATAAGATAGCTAACTTAACAATATAGCTACTCTGACAAAAAAGCCATGATGGCATTATGGTTACCATAAGAATGTAATTTTAACGACAGTATAGCCATCATGACCATAGACTCACGATGACAAGACAACCATGATGACCATACAGGCAAGATAACAATACAGTCTCTATGGCAATATTGCCATGAATTTAATAAATCACATGACAATATAGAAATTATGGCAACACTGTCAACATGACAATATATTCAAAAATACAATGAAATACTAATAACAAAATGATCAAACCATGAAAATATAGCCAACATAATATACATTCACCATAACAGTACTAAAACTATAACAATATAGCATATCATGACAATGTATTCACCTCATAATTTAAAGAAAATAAAATATCCGTTTTTATAATGATATATCTCCAAGGGTAAATCAACACCATTAACTAAGCTACAATGAAAATGTAGTCACATGTAGTCATCTTAGCAATATAGCCACTAAGAGATTGTAGTCATAATGACAATATAGTCACAATGATAATATACTGTCACTTTAATGATATAGTTATCAAGATAATGTATCACTCATGAAAAAATATACATGATTAAAGAAAATGACAATATAGCAACTATAAAGAGATCACCTTGCCAATATAGCCAAGGTGACGATATATAAATCTTCGCAATATAACCAAAATGAGCAGATAGCCAAAATGACGATATGTTCATAATGACAATACTGCTACTACGAAAATATATTCCCCATGACACTATAGCTACAATGACAATAAATCAATCTTCACAAAAGAGTAACATTGGAAATACAGGAAACGACAATATAGCCACCATGACAATGCAGCTATCGTGACAATAATGTCACGATATACATCAATCGCCAGGCTATTAGAGTCACCTTGATAGTAATCTTTCAATAACTTTATGAATATCATGAAAATATAGCCCTCTTGTCACCATATTTCCAATGACAATTTAGCCATTATTATAGTCACGAAGACAAGATATTCACTATGACAATAAAGCTACCAAGATCATATAACTGATATGACAATGTAGATTTCAGGATATGTAGTGTCCAGGACAATATAGAAATTACGGCAACACAGTAACCATGAGAATATACTCACAAATACAATAAAATCGTCATAACAAAATGATCTAACCATGAAAATATAGTTACCCTGCCACTATAACTTTAATTGTAATGTAAACAACATAATATACATTCAACATGAGAGTACTCAAACTATAACAATATCGCATATCATGGCACTATATTCACATGATGATTTAAAAAGAAGGAAATTTTCGTTTTTATAATTATCTTCAAGGGCAAAATCAACACCATTAAATATGCAACAATGAAAATGCAGTCAAACTGTCATAATAACCATCATCATGAAATAGTAACCAATATAGCCACTAAGAGATTATAGTCATATTGTCAACATTGTCACAATGACAATATACTCTCACCTTAATAGTAAAGTTATCACGATACTGTATCGGTATGAAAAAATATGCATGACTAAAAAAAATGACAACATAGCAACTATAAAAGATATCACCTTGACAATACAGCAAAGGTAACGATATGAAAATCTTCGCAATATAACCAAAATGAGTAGATAGGCAAAATGACGGTATGTTCATAATGACAATACTACTGCTATGAAAATATGTCCCCCATGACACTATAGCTACAATGACAATAAAGCAATCTTCACAAAAGACTAACAGTGAAAATACAGCAAACGACTATATCGCCACCATGAAAGTACAGCCACTATGACAATAATGTCACGATATAATTCACTGACTATATAAACATCATGAAAATAAGGCTTCCATGTCAACATACTTACCATGACAATTTAGCCAATATGATAATATAGTCAAGACGGCAATATATTCACTATAACAATATAGCCATGATCATATAAGTGATATGACAATACAGTCAACGCAGCAATAAGGAAGCCTTCAAATTATATTCATTATGGCAATATAAGCACCTGACAATATTGATGCTGTGACAAAATAGTCTCTTTCGGATCATAGCAAACATTTGGCTCCAGGACAATATAGTGTCCATGACAAAATAGCGACTACGACAAGATTTTTGATTAAGATATAGTCACCTTGACTTTATAGCCGATAAAACAATGAAACAACAATGAAAATGTACCTGCCATAACAATATAGCTACCGTGAAAATGCAGGCAACATGACAAAATTTTCACAATGAAATATAATCGCCATTACAATTTAGTTACCATAATCATATATCAATCATGATAATATCATCAGGAGGCTGACATAAACACCATCACAGTATAAAAACCATGACAATATAGTGACATGATAATATGATATCCATACACTTGCACTCACATTACCAAATAGGCCGCCATGAAAATATTGTTATCATGATCATATGATTAAAACAAAATTGTAGTTAATGACAAAATATATCCCAACGACAAAATTAACAATAGCAATATAGCCAGCAAGTAAATATAGAGACCAAGATAGTGTAGTTAGGATGGCATTATATTGAAAATAACAATACAGCCACAATGGCAATATCGTCTCCATGACAATGGAGCTACCATGAAAATATAGTAACATTGACAATATAGCTACTATGATAATAAAATCCCATGGAACATATCCACAATAACAGTTTATTTGCTAAGACACTATATCACCATGCCAATATCGCCATAAAGTTAGTCTAGGCATCATAGCAATA
Organism: Panulirus ornatus; assembly: GCF_036320965.1. Classification (NCBI taxonomy): domain Eukaryota; kingdom Metazoa; phylum Arthropoda; class Malacostraca; order Decapoda; family Palinuridae; genus Panulirus; species Panulirus ornatus. Next base: position 8,104,184 of record NC_092278.1, on the reverse strand, counting down.
TACCACCAGAAAAAGAAAATAAGCACCACAATGATATAGCTAACTTAACAACATAGCTACCCTGATAATATATTCAATATGAAAAGACAGTCACCTCCTTACAGTATAAGAAAAATGAAAAATAGCTATTTTGGCAATGTAGTGTAGTCACCTATCAACATAGTCACTGTGGCAATATATTTACCATAACCATTTAATCATAACTGGAATATAACGAACATGACTATATAGTCAAGACGACATGCAACCATCATGACAATACACTCAACATGACATTAGCGTCTCTACGACAATATTGCAATCGCTTCAACAAATTATATAACCAGATACGAGACAAAACATGAGGTGGGTAGCAGGAGTGGGCGCGTCAGTGCAGGAATTTTTGGTTGTATCCATGGTGCTGGTGTCGGTGAATTGGTGGATGTCGGGCCTTGCCAGTTGACCGGACCTAGATACGTTGAGATACTGGAGGACGTCCTGCTACCTTCAGTTGGGGCTATGCCGTTTCCAGAGCCGGAGCCATTTTACCTCGTCCAAGATAACAGCCCAGTTCACACATCCAGGGTTGTAAAGGCGTGGTATGCTCGCCATCCACGTATAACAGTCTTGCCACATCACGTGAAGGAGGTACCACCCTCCTTGAGGGAAGACACTTGAGTGCTCTAACGACGGCTTCCTCCCTCCCTCTTGCGATGTCAGCAGGCGACTGAGGGTGACGTGGTCCTCGACGGTGGTCGGAGTGTCATCATATCCAACCCGTTGTTTGACAGCAGATTTCTGCACAAAAAGGGGGTAGCTTCCGCAATATCCCGTCAACCGCTTGAACAATTTCGAAGCTCAGTGACAACTCATGAAAGGGATTTACCAAGTCCTCTGTCGTCAGCATGGATCCACGTGGAGTCAACACAACGCGTTATGCCCATCACACCACAGCCGTTCATAATCGTCTACGATAATACGGATATCAGTCAAAGGTTCTATGTTCAACTGATACTTCACAACTCCACCTTGAAGTACCCAATTTACCACGACCACGCACAAAAAACAAAACTTAAACTGGTTATATAAAATGTATAAAATTACATAAGACATTGTGTCTTACTCGTATTAGTGCAACTGATGCTGCAATATAGATTAAGATAATAACTAAGTAAATTAAAAAATATTAACTAACAATATATAATAGTTTTTTATTATGAAATCACATCGTAAATGGAGATTATTGCTACAGTAGTTACATATGCAGTATAAAGTGATCATGATCACTGTTATTCACTTAGAAAATAATGACTGTGCATAACTAAAATGTAATACTGCAGCACAACAGGACGTTTCAAGAAGCAAACGACTGGGGAATAATTGGTGTTAGTGGTTTTGATGCACGAGACCGGGTTATAGTGATGGGTGATTTGAAATTGGAGAAAAATGTAGCTTAGACATTGAAGCTTATTGATACAGTGGTTAAATTGATGAGAACTGCTATTGACGTTTGTGTAAATAAATTATACATTTCCTTTTTCCATAGCCAGAGGTTGAACCATTATGTGACATTCATTTTTTTTTTTTTCATTCATTTCAAGCTAGAAGTTTCAGTTTTCTAAATTGTTTCTTACATTTTTCATATGTATATATATGTATGTGTGTGTGTGTGTATATGTGCGTATGTGTGTGTGTGTGTGTGTGTGTGTGTGTGTGTGTGTGTGTGTGTATATGTATATATATGTATATTATCCCTGGGGATAGGGGTGAAAGAATACTTCCCACGTATTCCTCGCGTGTCGTAGAAAGCGACTAGAGGGGACGGGAGCGGGGGGCCAGAAATCCTCCCCTCCTTGTATTAACTTTCTAAAATGGGAAACAGAAGAAGGAGTCACGCGGGGAGTGCTCATCCTCCTCGAAGGCTCAGAGTGGGGTGCCTAAATGTGTGTGGATGTAACCAAGATGTGAAAAAAGGAGAGATAGGTAGTATGTTTGAGGAAAGGAATCTGGATGTTTTGGCTCTGAGTGAAACGAAGCTCAAGGGTAAAGGGAAGAGTGGTTTGGGAATGTCTGGGGAGTAAAGTCAGGGGTTAGTGAGAGGACAAGAGCAAGGGAAGGAGTAGCAATACTCCTGAAACAGGAGTTGTGGGAGTATGTGATAGAATGTAAGAAAGTAAATTCTCGATTAATATGGGTAAAACTGAAAGTTGATGGAGAGAGGTGGGTGATTATTGGTGCATATGCACCTGGGCATGAGAAGAAAGATCATGAGAGGCAAGTGTTTTGGGAGCAGCTGAATGAGTGTGTTAGTGGTTTTGATGCACGAGACCGGGTTATAGTGATGGGTGATTTGAATGCAAAGGTGAGTAATGTGGCAGTTGAGGGAATAATTGGTATACATGGGGTGTTCAGTGTTGTAAATGGAAATGGTGAAGAGCTTGTAGATTTATGTGCTGAAAAAGGACTGATGATTGGGAATACCTGGTTTAAAAAGCGAGATATACATAAGTATACTTATGTAAGTAGGAGAGATGGCCAGAGAGCGTTATTGGATTACGTGTTAATTGACAGGCGTGCGAAAGAGAGACTTTTGGATGTTAATGTGCTGAGAGGTGCAACTGGAGGGATGTCTGATCATTATCTTGTGGAGGCTAAGGTGAAGATTTGTATGGGTTTTCAGAAAAGAAGAGTGAATGTTGGGGTGAAGAGGGTGGTGAGAGTAAGTGAGCTTGGGAAGGAGACCTGTGTGAGGAAGTACCAGGAGAGACTGAGTACAGAATGGAAAAAGGTGAGAACAATGGAAGTAAGGGGAGTGGGGGAGGAATGGGATGTATTTAGGGAATCAGTGATGGATTGCGCAAAAGATGCTTGTGGCATGAGAAAAGTGGGAGGTGGGTTGATTAGAAAGGGTAGTGAGTGGTGGGATGAAGAAGTAAGAGTATTAGTGAAAGAGAAGAGAGAGGCATTTGGACGATTTTTGCAGGGAAAAAATGCAATTGAGTGGGAGATGTATAAAAGAAAGAGACAGGAGGTCAAGAGAAAGGTGCAAGAGGTGAAAAAAAGGGCAAATGAGAGTTGGGGTGAGAGAGTATCATTAAATTTTAGAGAGAATAAAAAGATGTTCTGGAAGGAGGTAAATAAAGTGCGTAAGACAAGGGAGCAAATGGGAACTTCAGTGAAGGGCGCAAATGGGGAGGTGATAACAAGTAGTGGTGATGTGAGAAGGAGATGGAGTGAGTATTTTGAAGGTTTGTTGAATGTGTTTGATGATAGAGTGGCAGATATAGGGTGTTTTGGTCGAGGTGGTGTGCAAAGTGAGAGGGTTAGGGAAAATGATTTGGTAAACAGAGAAGAGGTAGTGAAAGCTTTGCGGAAGATGAAAGCCGGCAAGGCAGCAGGTTTGGATGGTATTGCAGTGGAATTTATTAAAAAAGGGGGTGACTGTATTGTGGACTGGTTGGTAAGGTTATTTAATGTATGTATGACTCATGGTGAGGTGCCTGAGGATTGGCGGAATGCGTGCATAGTGCCATTGTACAAAGGCAAAGGGGATAAGAGTGAGTGCTCAAATTACAGAGGTATAAGTTTGTTGAGTATTCCTGGTAAATTATATGGGAGGGTATTGATTGAGAGGGTGAAGGCATGTACAGAGCATCAGATCGGGGAAGAGCAGTGTGGTTTCAGAAGTGGTAGAGGATGTGTGGATCAGGTGTTTGCTTTGAAGAATGTATGTGAGAAATACTTAGAAAAGCAAATGGATTTGTATGTAGCATTTATGGATCTGGAGAAGGCATATGATAGAGTTGATAGAGATGCTCTGTGGAAGGTATTAAGAATATATGGTGTGGGAGGAAAGTTGTTAGAAGCAGTGAAAAGTTTTTATCGAGGATGTAAGGCATATGTACGTGTAGGAAGAGAGGAAAGTGATTGGTTCTCAGTGAATGTAGGTTTGCGGCAGGGGTGTGTGATGTCTCCATGGTTGTTTAATTTGTTTATGGATGGGGTTGTTAGGGAGGTAAATGCAAGAGTTTTGGAAAGAGGGGCAAGTATGAAGTCTGTTGGGGATGAGAGAGCTTGGGAAGTGAGTCAGTTGTTGTTCGCTGATGATACAGCGCTGGTGGCTGATTCATGTGAGAAACTGCAGAAGCTGGTGACTGAGTTTGGTAAAGTGTGTGGAAGAAGAAAGTTAAGAGTAAATGTGAATAAGAGCAAGGTTATTAGGTACAGTAGGGTTGAGGGTCAAGTCAATTGGGAGGTGAGTTTGAATGGAGAAAAACTGGAGGAAGTGAAGTGTTTTAGATATCTGGGAGTGGATCTGGCAGCGGATGGAACCATGGAAGCGGAAGTGGATCATAGGGTGGGGGAGGGGGCGAAAATTCTGGGGGCCTTGAAGAATGTGTGGAAGTCGAGAACATTATCTCGGAAAGCAAAAATGGGTATGTTTGAAGGAATAGTGGTTCCAACAATGTTGTATGGTTGCGAGGCGTGGGCTATGGATAGAGTTGTGCGCAGGAGGATGGATGTGCTGGAAATGAGATGTTTGAGGACAATGTGTGGTGTGAGGTGGTTTGATCGAGTGAGTAACGTAAGGGTAAGAGAGATGTGTGGAAATAAAAAGAGCGTGGTTGAGAGAGCAGAAGAGGGTGTTTTGAAGTGGTTTGGGCACATGGAGAGAATGAGTGAGGAAAGATTGACGAAGAGGATATATGTGTCGGAGGTGGAGGGAACGAGGAGAAGAGGGAGACCAAATTGGAGGTGGAAAGATGGAGTGAAAAAGATTTTGTGTGATCGGGGCCTGAACATGCAGGAGGGTGAAAGGAGGGCAAGGAATAGAGTGAATTGGAGCGATGTGGTATACCGGGGTTGACGTGCTGTCAGTGGATTGAATCAAGGCATGTGAAGCGTCTGGGGTAAACCATGGAAAGCTGTGTAGGTATGTATATTTGCGTGTGTGGACGTATGTATATACATGTGTATGGGGGGGGGGGTTGGGCCATTTCTTTCGTCTGTTTCCTTGCGCTACCTCGCAAACGCGGGAGACAGCGACAAAGTATAATAAAAAAAAATAAATTCAACAAATTAAATGATAATAGAGATTTTACTAGAACACAGTCACCATGACAGTATTATCACAAATGCAATATAACCGCGATAACAAAATTATCCTACCATGAAAATTTAGCCACCCTGCCACTGCAATATAGCTAATATAATAATACATTCACTACGACAGTACTGAAAACATGACAATATAGCATATCATGACAATGTAGTCACCTGATGACAGTCGCGCACCAGCTACCGACGTGTACGGAGCTGCTGTCGTCTTTCAAAGCTAGGTTGTAGCTATTCCTCCCTGCGTTGTCGCTACCCTTGCTTTGTTTTGAAGGTTTTATCTTATATGATCATGATTGGTGTATGATTATCGAAACCATAATGTGATATCGTTTGTAATTCATTGTAATGAATTTGTCATAGTAACTATATTTTCATGTAAGGTATATTGTTATGGTAGTTACATTTTCATAGTTGTTCCACTGTTCTATTGGCTATACTGTCAAGGTGACCGTATTGTGATGATAAATCCTGTCTTCTTTGCTATTTTGTCATAGAGACTTTATTATCTTGGACGCTATATGTTTGCTATGATCCAAAAATGACTATTTTGTCACAGTATCTATATTTTTATGTGGCTGTATTTTCAGAGTGGATATAATTTATAAATGCGTATATTGTTGCGTTGACTATATTATCATATCATTTATGTGATCATGGTGGTTTTATTGCTAAGGTGAATATATTAGCGTCTTAAATTATCAGAATGGCGAAACGGTCAGTTTAAAGATATTCATATGGAGGCTATATTTTCATAACAAATATATTTTCATGATGTTCATGTACTCATTGTATATTCATTATCAAGGTGACGCTAATGTCCTGGCGATTGATTTATATCGAGTCATTATTGTCATGGTGGCTGTACCGTCTTGATGGCTGTATAGTCGTTGGCTATTTTTTCAATAGTACTCTTTCTGTGAGGATGGCTTTATTGTCAGTGAAGCTGGAGAATCGTGGGGAACATATTTTCATAGTTGCAGTATTGTCATTATGAACATACCGTCGTTCTGGTTATTCTCTTTTTTCTTTACGTTCCTATGATGTATATATCGTCACCTTGACTATAGTGGCAAGGTGATCTTTTTTATAGGTGCTATACTGTCAATTTCTAATCATGCATATTTTGTCACAAGCGATATATCATTTTGATAACTTTATTATTAAGGTGACAGTATTTTAATAGTGACTATATTGTCATGATGACTAATATCTCAGAGTGGCTATATTGCCAACGTCACTATTTTATCATGATATTCATGTCATAGTGACATTATTTTCAAGACAGCTTTTTAATGGTGTATAAAATTTTGTCCCTGAGGTGATACCATAATAGAAGCGAAATTTTTATTTTTCATTAAATGATCAAGTGACTACACTGTCATGATATGCTATATTGTTATGGTTTCAGTACTGTCGTGGTGAATGTTTTGTTATTGTGGCTATATTGTAATGGAAACCATAGTAGCAGGGTGACTATATTTTCATGGTATGATCATTTTGTTATGACGATTATATAACATTTCTGAGTATATTGTCATCGTGATTGTGTTGCCATGATATCTATATCGTTATTTAACTTGTTGATTAGTGGCAATATTGTCTTGAAGACTGTATTTTGATGTTTTCTGTATTGTCATGGTAGTTGTATTGTCATCGTGACTATAAGAACATGGTGACTATATTGCCATTAAGAATACAATGCTATGGTAATCATATTGCCATGATGGCTATATTGTTTGGTAACCATATTGCCATGATGGCTATATTGTTTAGTTACCATATTGCCATGGTGGGTATTTGTTTTTTTTTTTCTTTTATATTTCAAGGAGATGGCTGTCTTTTAATGTTACCTATATTTGTCAGAGTAGTATATTGTCAAGTTAGCTGTATCGTTGTGATGAGGATTTTTCTGTTGATATATTGCCATGATGGCTATACTAACATTTTAGAGATATTGGCATGGTGATATATCGTCTTAGCAGCTAAACTCTTGTTGTGGCTATCTTTGGGGTATTTTCTATCTTGAATATTTTGCCATGGCAGCTACATTATCAACGTTACTATATTTTCATGGTAGCTATATAGTCATGGTGAAGACATTGGCACGGTGGCTGTATTGTAATTCTCAATACAATGCTCGTTACATTATCTTGGTCGCTATAACAAGTTAATGGCTATATTGCTATGATTAATTTTGTCGTTGGGGATATATTTGTCACTACCTACAATATTGTTGTGATTATATGATCATGATAACAATATATTCATGGCGGCTTCTTTGGTATTGTAAGTGTAACTGTATGGATGTCATATCATCATGTCACTTATAATGTCATGGTTTTTATACTGTGATATTGTTTATGTTAACCTGCCGATTATATGATTATAACTGGTCTATGATTATGGTAACTATATTGTAATGCCGATGATATTTCATTATGATAATTTTGTCATGTTGACTAAAATTTCATGACATCTATAATGTTTTGGCAGGTACAGTTTCATGATTGTTACATTGTTTTATTGTCTATACTGTCAAGGTGTCTATATTATAATGATATATCCTCTCTTGGTCGCTATTTTGTAATAGAGACTATGTTGTCCTGCCGGCTATATGTTTGCTATGTTTCAAAAGAGACTATTTGTCACAGTATCTATATTGTTATGTAGTTATACTGCCATAGTGAATATGATTTTTATATTTCTTTTTTGCTTCTTTCACTGTATTGTCACATCAGTTATATGATCACTGTGGCTATATTGTTATAGTGAATAAATTGCGGTCATGACTATATTATCATAATGGACAGATTATCATGGCAGATATGTTGACATGGAGGCTATATTTTCATGATATCTATATAGTCATTGTAAGTTTATTATCAAGGTGAATAATGACGTGGTGATGATTTGTATCGTGACATTATTATCATGGTGGCTGAACTATGATGGTGGCTATATTCTCGTTTGCTGTATTTTCAATGTTGCTCTTTTGTGAATATGGCTTTGTTGTCAGTGTAGCTATAGTGTCATGGGGAACATATTTTCATAGTGGCAGTATTGTCATTATGACCTTACCGTCATTTGGGCTATCTTTTCATTTCAGTTATATTTCTATAATGTATATATCGTCACCTTAGCTATATTGGCAAGGTGATTTTTTTATAGGTGATATATTGTCATTATTTAACTCTTGCATACTTTGTCATAAGCGAAATATTATCATGATAATTTTATTTTTATAGTGACAATATTGTCATAGCGACTATATTATCATTATGACTATATTGTCACAGTGGCTATATTGTTAAGATAACTATATTTTCATGGTGACTTTTTTATCATGATTTTTATGATGTCATAATGAATGTATTTTCGTAGAAGCTTTTTAATGGTGTTGATATTGCCCTTGAGGATATACCATTATAGAAGAGAAATTATCCTTTTGATTAAATTATTTGGTGACTACATTGCCATGATATGCTATACTGTTATGGTGTCAGTACTGTCATGGTAAATCTTTTATTACTGTTTCTACATTGCAATGGAAACCAAAATGGTAGGTGGCTATATTTTCATGGTAGGATCATTTTATCATGGCGATTATATTGTATTTCTGAGTATATTGTCATGGTGACTATGTTGCCATAATATCTATATTGTCATATAATTTGTCAAATTGATGGCAATATTGTCTTAGAGACAATACTGTCATGTTAACTGTATTGTCACGGTGGTTGTATTGTCAACGTGACTATATAGTCATGTTGGCTACATTGTCGTTAAGATCACATTGTTATGGTAACTATATTACCATAGTGGCTTTATTGTTAAATCACTATATCGCCATGATGGCTATTGTCATTTTTCTTATATAACAAGGAGGTGACTGTCTTTTCATGTTGGCAATATTGTCAAAATAGCTATATTGTCGAGTAGTGGGTATATATATTTCTTTTCTGGCGGTATATTATGATGATGGCAACAATAATATTTTGGCGTTATTGGCATGGCGATATAGTGTTTTAGCAGCTAAACTCTTGTTGTGGATATTTTTCAATTGTATGTTTTATCATGGTAGCTACATAGTCAAGGTTACTATATTTTCATGGTAGCTACATTGTCATGGTGAAGACATTGGCATGGTGGTTGTATTCTTACTTTCAATATAATGCCGTCCTGGCTACATTATCTTGGTCGCTATATCAACTTGATGGCTATATTGTTATGGTTAATTTTGTCTTTCGGGATATATTTTGTAATTAGTGACAATACTGTTGTGATTATATGATCATGATAATATTTTCATGAAAACTTATGTGGTATTGTAAGTGTAAGTGAATGGATATCATCTCATCATGTCACTTAAATTGTCATGGTTTTTATACTATGATCTTGTTTATGTCAACCTGCTGATTATATAATCATGATTTGTGTATGATTATGGTAACTATATTGTAATGTCGTTTTATTTCATTGTGATAATTTTGTCATGCTGACTACAATTCCATAACAGCTATAATGTTATGAGTATATCATGATGATAAATCCTGTCTGAGTCACTGTTTTTTCACAGACTATATTGTCCTGGAATCTATATTTTTGCTATGATCCGAAAATGACTATCTATTAACAGTATCTATATTGCTAGGTGGTTATATGGCCATTGTGAATAGAAGTTGAATGTTTCTATATTTTTGCTTTGATTATATTGTCATATCAGTTATATGATCATGGTAGCTTTAATGTCATAGTGAATAGATTGTCGTTGTGACTATATTTTTATAATGGCTAAATAGTCATAGCAAATATCTTGACATGGGTCCTATATTTTCATGATATTTATGAAGTCATTGTAAGATTACTGTCAAGATGACTCTATTTTCCTGGTGATTGAGTTATATCGTGATATTATTGTCAAGATGGCTGTATTGTCATGGGGACTATATTGTAGTTTGCTGTATTTTAATTTTACGCTTTTGTGAAGATAGCTTTACTGTCAGTGTACCTATAGTGTCATGGAGAATATATTTTCATAGTGAAATTATTGTCATTATTAACATTCTGTCATTTTGGCCATCTTCTTATTTTGGTTACATTTCTATCATAGATATATCATAACCTTGGCTATATTAGCAACGTGATATTTTTTACGGTTGCTATATTTTCATTTTTTAATCATGCATTTTCTGTCGTAAGTGATACACTATCATGATAACTATAACATTCCGGTAGCTATATATTGGCATTTTGACTATATTGTTATTATGACAATGATATCATGTTGGATATCTTACCAAAGTAACTTTGTTGTCATGGTGTCTATTTCATCATGACGGTTATAATGTCATGGTGACTACATTTTCACGGTAGCTTTTATATTGGTGTTGGGTTTGCCCTTGAGGATGTATATTTTTAAAACGAGATTCTCATTTTGATTAAATCATTTGAGGACTACATTGTCGTGATATGCTTTATTATTATGGTTTCAGGAATGTCATTGTATATGTATTATTATGTTGGCTATATTCCAATTGAAGCCATAGTTGCAGAGTGGCTATATTTTCATAATATAATCATTTTGTTATGTCGATTATGTTCCAGTTGTGTGTATATTGTCATGGTGACTGTTGCCATAATATCTATACTGTCATTTGATTTGTTGAATTGGTGGCTACATTGTCATAATGTAATGTCATGGTTCCTGTATTGTCTTGGTGGTTGTATTGTCATCGTGTCTATATGGTACAGGTAGTTATGTTTCCATTAAGATTATATTGATATGGTAACTATATTGCCATGGCGGCTATATTGTTAAATGAATATATTGCAATGATAGCTATTTGTTATTTTTTGTTATATTACAAGGGGGTGATTGTCTTTTCATTTTCCCTATATATCAGGTAACCTATATTGCTATCATAAGATTACAGTCATAAAGACAATATAGTCGCCATGCAAATATTATCACCTTAATGATATGGGTATCATGAAAATATATCGCTTATAACAGAATATGCACGATTAAAAATTGACAATATACCACCTATAAAAAAAATCATCTTCCCAATATAGCCAAGGTGACGATATATATAACATAGCAATGTCACCCAAATTAGAAGGTAGACAAATGACTTTATTTCATAATGACAATTGCGTCACTATGAAAATTTCTTTCCAATGAAGGTATAGCTACACTGACATTAAAGCCATATTCACTAAATAGTAACATTGAAAACGCATCAAAGGACAATATAGCCACCATGATTTTACAGCCACCATAACAATAATGTTACAATATAAATCAATCACTGTGATATCAGAGTAAACTTGAAAATTTTTTTACAATTACCATAAAAGTATCATTAGAATATAGCATCCATATCAACATATTTCCCATGACAATTTAGCCATTATGATAGTGTAGTCACAACTACAATATATTCACTATAACAACAAAGCCATCATGGCCATATAACTGATATAACAATATAGTCAACGCAACATTAAAGAAACATTCAGAATATGTTCACAACGTCAATATAGCCACCTGACAATATAGATACCGTGACAATATAGTCGCTTTCGGATCATATGAAACATATAGCCTCTAAAGTATATAGTGTCCAGGAGACAATAGCGTCCAAAACAGAATTTATCAATACTATACAGCCGCCTTGACAGTATAGCCTATAAAACAATGTCATAACCATTAAAATGTACCTGCCATACTAATATAACTACTATCAAAATGAAATCAATATCCCAAAATGATCAAAAAAGATATTGCCATTGCTATATAGTTACAATAATCATACATTGATGATGATATTGTAATCACCATTTTCAAAAAAACACCATCACCGTTTAAAAGCATGACACACTAAGTTACATGATGATATGATATCCAGACAGATACACTCAAGATGCCAAATAAGCCGTCATAGAAATATTATCATGATCATATAATCACAACCAAATTGTAGGTAAAGACAAAATACATCCCCAACGATGAAATTGACCTTAGCAATATAGCCATCAAGTTGATATAGCGACCAAGATAATGTAGCCAGGATGGCGTTATATTGAACATAACAATACACCCGCCCTGCCAATATCGTCATCTTTACAATGTAGCTTGCATGAAATATTGTAACCTTGACAATGTAGGTACCATGATAATGTATTCCCATGAAAAAATGTCCAAACCAACAGTTGGGCTGCGAAAACTATATCACCATGCTAATCTTTCCAAAATTCTAGTATAGCAATCATGGCAATAAATACCACCACAATAAGACAGCTAACTTAACAATATAGCTACTCTCACAAAAAGCCATGATGGCAATATAGTTGCCATAAGAATGTAATCTTAAGGACAGTATAGCAATCATGATCATAGACTCACGATGACAAGACAACCACGATGACCATACAGGCAACATGACAATACAGTGTCTATGACAATATTGCCATCAATTAAAAAAATCAAAGAACAATATAGAAATTATGGCAACACAGTCACCATGACAATGAATTTAAAAATACAATAAAAAACTAATAACAAAATGATCAAACCATGAAAATATAGCCACCCTGCCACTATGGCTTCCATTGTAATGTAGCCAACATAATATACATTCACCATGAGAGTACTGAAACTATAACAATATATCATGACAATGTATTCACCTCATAATTTAAGCAAAATGAAATACCCGATTTTATAATGATATATCTCCAAGGGTAAATCAACACCATTAAATAAGATACAATGAAAATGTAGTCACAAGTAGTTATCTTAGCAATATAGCCACTAAGAGATTGTAGTCATAATGACAATATAGTCACCACGACAATATACTGTCACTTTAATGATATAGTTATCAAGATAATGTATCACTCATGAAAAAATATACATGATTAAAATAAATGACAATATAGCAACGATAAAGAGATCACCTTGCCAATATAGCCAAGGTGACGATATGCAAATCTACGCAATGTAACCAAAATGAGCAGATAGCTAAAACGACGATATGTTCATAATGACAATACTGCTACTACGAAAATATATTCCCCATGACACTATAGCTACAATGAAAATAAAGCAATCTTCACAAAAGAGTAACATTGAAAATACAGGAAACGACAATATAGCCACCATTACAATGCAGCTATCGTGACAGTAATATCACGATATACATAAATCGCCAGGCTATTAGAGTCACCTTGATAGTAATCTTTCAATGACTTTATGAATATCATGAAAATATAGCCCTCATGTCAACATATTTCCTATGACAATTTAGCCATTATGATAATATAGTCACGACGACAAGATATTCACTATTACAATAAAGCTACCATGATCATATTACTGATATCACAATATAGATTTCATGATATGTAGTGTCCACGACACTATAGAAATTACGGCAAAACAGTAACCATGAGAATATACTCACAAACACAATAAAATTGTCATAACAAAATGATCCAACCATGAAAATATAGTTACCCTGCCACTATGACTTTAATTGTAATGTAACTAACATAATATACATTCAACATGAGAGTACTGAAACTATAACAATATCGCATATCATGGCAATATATTCACATGATAATTTTAAAAAAAAGGAAATTTTCGTTTTTATAATATATCTTCAAGGGGAAAATCAACATCATTAAATATGCTACAATGAAAATGCAGTCAAACTATCATTATAACCATCATCATGAAATAGTCACCATGACAGTATAGTTATCTTAGCAATATAGCCAATAAGAGATTATAGTCATAATATCAACATTGTCACAATGACAATATACTGTCACCTTAATAATAAAGTTATTACGATAATGTATCGCTTATGAAAAAATATGTATGACAAAAAAAATGACAATATACCAACTATAAAAGAGATCACCTTGACAATATAGCCAAGGTGAAGATATGTAAATCTTCGCAATATAACCAAAATGAGTAGATAGCCAAAATGACGGTATGTTCATAATGACAATACTGCTTCTATGAAAATATATCCCCCATGACACTATAGCTACAGTGACAATAAAGCAATCTTCACAGAAGAGTAACAGTGAAAATACAGCAAACGACTATATATCCACCATGAAAGTACAGCCACTATGACAATAATGTCACGATATAATTCCCTAACTATATAAACATCATGAAAATAAGGCTTCCATGTCAACATACTTACAATGACAATTTAGCCATTATGATAATTTAGTCAAGACAGCAATATATTCACTATAACAATATAGCCATGATCATATAAGTGAAAGGACAATACAGTCAACACAACAATAAGGAAGCCTTCAAATTATATTCATTATGGCAATATAAGCACCTGACAATATTGATACTGTGAAAAAATAGTCTCTTTCAGATCATAACAAACATATAGGCTCCATTACAATATAGTGTCCGTGACTAGATAGCGACAAAGACAAGATTTTTAATTAAGATATAGTCACCTTGACAGTGTAGCCGATAAAACAATGAAACAACAATGAAAATACACCTGCCATAACAATATAGCTACCATGAAAAGGCAGGCAACATGACAAATTTGTCACAATGAAATATAATCGCCATTACAATTTAGTTACCATAATCATATATTAATCATGATAATATCATCAGGAGGCTGACATAAACACCATCACAGTATAAAAACCAAGATAATATAGTGACATGATAATATGATATCCATACACTTGCACTCACATTACCAAATAAGCCGCCATGAAAATATTATCATGATGGTATGATTAAAACAAAATTGTAGTTAATGACAAAATATATACCCAACGACAAAATTAACCATAGCAATATAGCCAGCAAGTAAATATAGCGACCAAGATAATGTAGTTAGGATGGCATTATATTGAAAATAACAATACAGCTACAATGGCAATATCGTCAGCATGACAGTGGAGCTACCATGAAAATATAGTAACATTGACAATGTAGCTACTATGATAATAAAATCCCATGGAACATATTCACAATAACAGTTTATTTGCTAAGACACTATATCACCATGCCAATATCGCCAAAATGTTAGTCTAGGCATCATGGCAATATACCACCAGAAAAAGAAAATAAGCACCACTATGATATAGCTAACTTAACAATATAGCTACCCTGATAATATATTCAATATGAAAAGACAGTCACCTCCTTACAGTATAACAAAAATGAAAAATACTATTATGGCAATGTAGTGTAGTCATCTATCAATATAGTCACTATGGCAATATAGTTACCATAACCATTTAATCATAACTGGAATATAACCAACATGACTATATACTCAAGATGACATGCAACCATCATGACAATACAGGCAACATGACATTAGCGTCTCTACGACAACATTGCAATCGCTTCAACAAATTAAATGATAATATAGATATTACTAGAACACAGTCACCATGACAGTATTATCACAAATGCAATATAACCGCGATAACAAAATTATCCTACCATGAAAATTTAGCCACCCTGCCACTGCAATATAGCTAACATAATAATACATTCAAAACGACAGTACTGAAAACATGACAATATAGCGTATCATGAAAATGTAGTCACCTGATGACAGTGGTGCACCAGCCACCGACGTGTACGGAGCTGCTGTCGTCTTTCAAATCTAGGTTGTAGCTATTCCTCCCTGCGTTGTCGTTACCCTTGCTTTGTTTTGAAGATTTTATCTTATATGATCATGATTGGTGTATGATTATCGAAACCATAATGTGATATATCGTTTGTAATTCATTGTAATGCATTTGTCATCGTAACTATATTTTCATGTAAGGTATATTGTTATGGTAGGTGCATTTTCATGGTTGTTCCACTGTTCTATTGGCTATACTCTCAAGGTGACCGTATTGTGATGATAAATCCTGTCTTCTTCGCTATTTTGTCATAGAGACTATATTCTCTTGGACGCTATATATTAGCTATGATCCAAAAATGACTATTTTGTCACAGTATCTATATTTTCATGTGGCTGTATTCGCAGAGTGGATATAATTGATAAATGCGTTTATTGTTGCGTTGACTATATTGCCATATCATTTAATTGATCATGGTGGTTTTATTGTTATGGTGAATATATTAGCGTCTTAAATTATCAGAATGGCGAAACGGTCAGTTTAAAGATATTCATATAGAGACTATATTTTCACGACAAATATGATTATATGGACGCCATATATTCATGATGTTCATGTACTCATCGCATATTCATTATCAAGGTGACGCTAATTTCCTGGCGATTGATTTATATCGAGAGATTATTGTCATGGTGGCTGTACTGTATTGATGGGTTTTTCAATAGTACTCTTTCTGTGAGGATGGCTTTATTGTCAGTGAAGCTGGAGAATCGTGGGGAACATATTTTCATAGTTGCAGTATTGTCATTATGAAAATACCGTCGTTCTGGTCATCATCTCTTTTTTTTACGTTGATATGATGTATATATCGTCACCTTGACTATAGTGGCAAGGTGATATTTTTTATAGGTGATATACTGTCATTTTCTAATCATGCATATTTTGTCACAAGCGATATATCATTTTGATAACTTTATTATTAAGGTGACAGTATTTTGATAGCGACTATATTGTCATAATTACTAATATCTCAGAGTGGCTATATTGCAAAGGTCACTATTTTATCATGATATTCATGTCATAGTGACTGTATTTTCATGACAGCTTTTTAATGGTATATAAAATTTTGTCCCTGAGGTTATACCATAATAGAAGCGAAATTTTTATTTTTCATTAAATGATCAAGTGACTACATTGTCATGATATGCTATATTGTTATGGTTTCACTACTGTCGTGGTGAATGTTTTGTTATTATATAACATTTCTGAGTATATTGTCATCGTGATTGTGTTGCCATGATATCTATATTGTTATTTAACTTGTTGAATTAGTGGCAATATTGTCCTAGAGACTGTATTTTGATGTTTTCTGTATTGTCATGGTAGTTGTAATCGTGACAATAAGAACATGGTGACTATATTGCCATTAAGAATACATTGCTATGGTAATCATATTGGCATGATGGCTATATTGTTTGGTTACCATATTCCCATGATGGCTATATTGTTTAGTTACCATATTGCCATGGTGGCTATTTGTCATTTTTTTTTCTTTTCTATTTCAAAGATATGGCTGTCTTTCAATGTTACCTATATTTGTCAGAGTAGTATATTGTCAAGTTAGCTGCATCGTTGTGATGAGGATTTTTTCTGTTGATGAATTGCCATGATGGCTATACTAACGTTTTAGAGATATTGGCATGCTGATATATCGTCTTACCAGCTAAACTCTTGCTGTGGTTATCTTTTGGGTCTTTTCTATCTTGAATATTTTGCCATGGCAGCTACATTATCAACGTTACTATATTTTCATGGTAGCTATATTGTCATGGTGACGACTTTGGCACGGTGGCTGTATTGTAATTCTCAATACAATGCTCGCTACATTATCTTGGTCGCTATAACAAGTTGATGGCTATATTGCTATGATTAATTTTGTCGTTGGGGATATATTTGTCACTACATACAATATTGTTGTGATTATATGATCATGATAACAATATATTCATGGCGGCTTCTTTGGTATTGTAAGTGTAAGTGTATGGATATCATATCATCATGTCACTTATAATGTCATGGTTTTTATACTGTGATATTGCTTATGTCAACCTGCCGATTATATGATCATGATTGGTCTATGATTATGGTAACTATATTGTAATACCGATGATATTTCATTATGATAATTTTGTCATGTTGACTAAAATTTCATGACATCTATAATGTTTTTTCAGGTACAGTTTCATGATTGTTTCATTGTTTAATGGTTTATACTGGCAAGGTGTCTATATTATAATGATATATCCTGTATTGGTCGCTATTTTGTAATAGAGACTATGTTGTCCTGCCGGCTATATGTTTGCTATGATTCAAAAGAGACTATTTCTCACAGTATCTATATTGTTATGTAGTTATACTGCCATAATGAATATGATTTGTATATTTCTTTTTTGCTTCTTTGACTGTATTGTCACATCAGTTATATGATCACTGTGGCTATATTGTTAGTAAATAAATTGCCGTCATGGCTATATTATCATAATGGTCATATTATCATTGCAGATATGTCGACATGAAGGCTATATTTTCATGATATCTATATAGTCATTGTAAGTTTATTATCAAGGTGACTAATGACATGGTGATGATTTGTATCGTGACATTATTATCATGGTGGCTGAACTATGATGGTGGCTATATTCTCGTTTGCTGTATTTTCAATGTTGCTTTTTTGTGAATATGGCTTTGTTGTCAGTGTAGCTATAGTGTCATGGGGAACATATTTTCATAGTGGCAGTATTGTCATTATGACCATACCGTCATTTGGGCTATCTTCTCATTTTAGTTATATTTCTATAATGAATATATCGTCACCTTAGCTGCATTGGCAAGGTGATCTTTTTATAGGTGATATATTGTCATTATTTAACTCTTGCATACTTTGTCATTAGCGAAATATTATCATGATAATTATGTTTTTATGGTGCCAATATTGTCATAGCGACTATATTATCATTATGGCTATATTGTCACAGTAGCTATATTGCTAAGATAGCTATATTGTCATGGTGACTTTTTTATCATGATTTTTATGATGTCATAATGAATGTATTTTCGTAGAAGCTTTTTAATGGTGTTGATATTGTCCTTGAGGATATACCATTATAGATGAAAAATTGTCCTTTTGATTAAATCATTTGGTGACTACATTGCCATGATATGCTATACTGTTATGGTTTCAGTACTGTTATGGTAAATCTTTTATTGCTGTTTCTACATTACAATGGAAACCAAAATGGTAGGTGGCCATATTTTCATGGTAGGATAATTTTATCATGGCGATTATAATGCATTTCTGAGTATATTGTCATAGTGACTATGTTGCCATAATATCTATATTGTCATATAATTTGTCAAATTGATGGCAATATTGTACTTGAGACAATACTGTCATGTTATCTGTATTGTCACGGTGGTTGTATTGTCAACGTGACTATATAGTCATGTTGGCTACATTGTCGTTATGGTAACTATATTACCATAGTGGCTTTATTGTTAAATCACTATATCGCCATGATGGTTATTTGTCATTTTTGTTTTATAACAAGGAGGTGACTGTCTTTTCATGTTGGCAATATTGTCAGAATAGCTATATTGTCGAGTAGTGGGTATATATATTTCTTTTCTGGCGGTATTTTATCATGATGGCAATAATAACATTTTGGCGTTATTGGCATGGCGATATAGTGTTTTAGCAGCTAAACTCTTGTT